>NW_017259590.1:1111102-1128372 GCF_001594045.1 Atta colombica
TCTTAAAAAATTATGGCTGACAATTCTATTTATAGGTAATTAATTTATAATTCAATGGAATCATTTAAAAGTGTAAAATGTAGTGTAATAGTAAATGTAGTGTAGTAAAATGATATTGATACATCATAGAAATATATTTTAGAATGCTATTATTTGTGTTACAATATCATCGAAGTTCATGGGGAAATTTCTCACAAAGTCAGACATACCTATCTGTGCACCGTGTATCTTGTCGAAATGTTTATCCGTATATCTTCTCGAATGAAAGCGCTCGTTATTCCGTAATGAGCGCAATGCGATGCGACCATTTTGCACGAGACGATGAATCACTGTCCGCATTGACATTTCTCTGCTTTCTTGGGCTGAAAGAGCCCAGCGGGCAAGCCCGCAAGTCAGGTACGCTTTGAAAGCGGATGACGAAGCCGTTGTGAAAACCTCAATCTTTACGCTGTTTATTTCCTATAATTATATAATAAAACAAAAACGATACGACGCACTTATGCCATTTATAATTATAACTGCTTAAAACACATCACGATTTGTAATAATATAAAGTATAAAGTCTGCTTTTTATTTCTGCACTAGACTGCACTAGAACACTAGGGACAGTATTCATAGTCCGTTTTTTAAGAGAGAAACATTGGCTACGTTCAGCAGAACACAATAGTTTTGCAACCGTTTTATAATTCTCTGCTGAGATAGGACCATTCCTTTTAATCTAAAAGTATAACTCAATCAGCGCGAAGAAAACTATCAACAGTTGCAATATAAACATTCTACTGAACGTAGCCATTGGTTATGTTTGATGGATTCAACAGTTGAATAAGCGCTCGCTGCTATTGGTATATTCTTCTAGATTTACAATTCTAATTAGATGTAAAAGAATACACCAATAATAGCAAATGCTCACTCAACTGTTGAGTCCACTGAATACGCCCATTGACATTCATTTTGATTGGCAGTCTGATGTATATTCTGATTGGCTATTCCTTCCTAAGTAAAACAGCAGTATTGTGTACCGCAAGCTTGAGCAGTTGATACACATGGTCAATTAAAATTTATAACATTTTTTTCCTCTGGACATCTAGTATCATATTGTATATACATACGCACATCACATGCGCGGATAGATGACTTTTTAAGAAATTTATGTTTAGTAGTCCAACATAAAAAGTTTATACATATTTAAAAAGCTACAAAAAGAAAAACAGCTTATTACTTAATTTTTTCACGAAGTTTTATGCTACAATAATATTATTCTTGAATTTTGGAATATCTTGTACAATTATATTATTATATATTATATGATACATTATCATTATTATATTGTTACATAATATAATAAATTACTATAATATATTATTTCATGTACATACAACAGGAAATAATTAAAAAATTTTTAAATAATAATATTAATTACACACACACACACACACACACACACACACACACACACACACTTTAGATCATATTATGTATTATTAATGATGAACCAAATGAATACAAATTTTTTATTTTAAATATCATGATCACACATAATTATACATATAATCTTTTAAAGTTTTAACATAACACATCATAATATAAATTACATTTTCTAATGTAATAGTATTAATACCAAATATATATAATAATATATATATTTAATTAATTTACTTTAATATAAAATATTGGCCGTGTATACACTACCAGTACTGAAAATCTATAGTTCGCGTTGCGTATACTGTAGATTTTCAATACTTGTAATATATATTGAAACATAGCTATTGAGAAAATTAGTGTAAATATATATGTAAATATTAAATATGGGTAAATTAAATTATTAGCACCGAGATACTATTAAAGACCATCAATTCTGGGCAAAAATTTTCGATGATATAAAAAGGGTTCTAAGGACTTGGAGATAATTGAAGAACACTGACATTATAATTGATATAAATTTATTATTATTAACATAAATTTGGCTCATTCATTATTAAATTCATGATTTTTATTACATAAATGTTCCATAAAATAAATATGCATACTTGTAAAGCTATAATATCCTATATATTGCAGAAAAATTACAATTTTTTTTCTGCAGTTATCATCTCTGTTAATAATCAAACTTTAACGATAACATTGAAGTCATAATTTTAAAGAAAAATCGAGTATTGTTGAGTTCTAAATGCATAAATATGTCTACTAAACTACGTCTACGTCTAATAAATCATAAAATTAGTACAATATTATGTGTTTTTAACTCTTAATTACTTCAATACTATTCACACGATTTGCGTAAGGATGTCGGTCTTTAATAGTATCTCGTCGGTGTTAAGGATCCTCTTAAGGACATAGTCATAAACGTAGAATTTTAAAATCTATTCTATAATGTGCTTTTTGTTTCCTGTTTCTTATTTTTTACCTTTTGTTTTTAATTCTTTTGCAATCGTTTTATCGACAATTGTATTTCTTGCTATGTATTTCTTGTTTTTTTCGAAGTTCGTTAATTTTTATCTCAGGCGACATAAAACAAAAAACTGAATAAGAAGCAAAAAGACAAAATGTAAAAATAGCAAAAAGCAAGTAAGAAACAAAAGCACATTATAAAATTGGCTTAACTCTTATCTCAGGCGATATGAAACAAAAAACCAAATAAAAAGCAAAAGGATAAGATGTAAAAAATAGCAAAAAGCAAGAAACTGGAAACAAAAAACATATTGTAAAACTTTAGGAAACCAACCAATCAAATATAAGGAGAACAACTGATTAGAATTGGTCAGTTTCCTACGACTTAAGACTCCACGATCATCTACGGATGTGGTCAAAGTCTCGTTACAAATGCTTTGAAGCATTTGATGGACCAATGAGAAGAAAGAATTTTGAAAGAACCTGAATTAAAAAACGCTTCAAAGCATTTGCATCGTATTGCATCGTATACCATACCTTATAACTTCTATATAGAGGATCCTTTATTAATTATTATCAATATTATATTAGTCAATGCAAGTGAAATAGAAACGTAATTGAGCATCAGACTCAACAGGTGACTCTGCTTGCAATATATTGTGAACTTTCTGTTCTTTCCAATCTTCTTTGGTTCATTGTATCAATTGTATATCGAATGTTATGCGGTTCTTTGGCAAGTTTTATATATAGTTTATTACTCATCGATCATTTCATGAATCATCCAGTGGAATGAACAGAGTGAAGAAGAAGTTACATCCTATGTGCAAAATTCACGAAAAAGATCTTTACAAAACGTGCAATCGAATTTAATAAGATTATTTCGCTGATCTTGATAAGAATTTGAACTGATAAAATTAAATTTTACTGTGTGAAAAATAAATAGTCAGTGCGACTGACTTTACAATTAGTTACGTACTTAGCAATATTGAATTGCGTATTGCATTTCTCGACCGAAAACGAAGTTACATTTATACAAATTGTGGAAAACGGATTTTCATTTTTTTGTCACGCACTTCGTTTTGTTTGTGTTTCGTGCAACATATATTTCGGAAACAATAAACATTCCATATTTACGCAGTAAGTGCGTTTCTTCTCTGAAAATTGAATATCGGAGCGTTCGATAAGTTCAATCCTTATCGATTTCATCTTCTGATTAAAAATAAACAAGGCATTTAAATTCACTCAATCGATGGTGATAATTTCGCTGGATAACGCAAGACGATAAAACGAAACTCTCTTATATTCGTACCTTCACAAACTTTGATACATAAATTACGGAATATATACACGTAGAATATTTCATTTCGTTTTGTGCGTTCGTTTGTTCATTTTAAAAACATCACTATGGATTGCGAAATACCTCGCGACTTACAGATGTCTCATCTACGAGCGATTCAAAAAATACCGGGCAATATCGCTAATGAAAAATTACGTTGGATCGGAAGATTGACTTTGCACCAGACGAGTAAAGATCTTGAACAATTTCCGCCAGAATTACTACCTATATTGCGTGTGGAAACTGCCATCAAGAAGAAGAAGCACGAAGATATAACATCGGCGCTCAAGTGCGAAGATTCGACAATAATAAACCGGGCACTTAAAGCCTTCTGGTTTTTCGATGGTAGCCACAAGAAGATTATTAACGTCAGGTATTTCTGCGAACATCTATTCCCTTATGTTTCTATAAACACAAGGACACGTATTGTGCTAACACTCGCGCATCAGTTATCCGGGAAGGATCCAGTTTTCGCGCAGGAAATATTTACAGAAGTGGCATCTATTTACGGGATTCAAACCGCTTACCCATTGATCATGGCTTGCGACGAGACTTTCGTTTATAAAATGATCGTGGAGAAGAAATTCGTGCTACCTGTTAAAATTGTTTCAAAGATCTTCTATAGGAATCCGGATTTCGTAGTTCGTTTTCTCAAATTATTGAAACCTTGTGAACTAAACGAGACTGAGCGCACTCCATTCGTGATCGGCATCGATAGATACAAATCTTTCCTCCCTAAATTAATAAAGAAACGATTGGAGGCTTTCGTGGAACTGTGTGAGATTCACGAGACTCATCTACCGGATATTATTTTGAGCAACACATGCGCTGAAATATTTCTGAAGAAAGCTCAGCAACATCTGATACAAAAGCCGCTTGTATATATCCGCATGTTACCATTCAAAAAAATTAATGAGGATTTAATGGAGAGAGTATTTCCTGGTTTACTGCCCGCGGAAATGTCTTCTTTCGATACAGATAGTATGCTTGATTATTTGAAACATTATCCACGTGATAAACAATACGATCTGCTCCATAAGTCATACAAGGATAAATATGATGCCGATTTTCTCGACGAGACAAAAAATGTCACGCCTGCCTTATTACAATTATTACCTACTGAGGAACGGATCAAACAGGCTAGAATTAAAATCGAGAAGCAGAACTTAGAGGAGGATCATTATAAAGATATGATGGAATACGAAACAGTTTGGATTTGTTATTTACCTGTTAACGAAGTCATACCGGTTATCAAAGAAAAATTAAATAAAACTAAAGATGAAACAGATAGAATTGGTCTCCTTTGTCAAATGATTTATGTTTGTAATGTTAATAAAGATGATGATGCATTGTTCGATATCTTGACATATTTTTTAAATAGACATAAAAACGAAAATTCTTGGGTATTCCAACAAATATTCAGTCAACTTTTACGAATATATAATTTACCTTATTTAAATAAAAAGCAGATTTCTCTTATACTAGATATCGTTCGATTGTTTTATGTAAAAAATGAATTCGTGCCGGAAGAAATGCTTTTGGCATTAATACATTTCAAACTTATACACAATATGCCAATTGAGGAGTTGATCGATATGTTTCTAGAGAAGAATCAATGGTATATAAATTTTAACGTACTCAAAGAATATCCACAGTACGAGAGGCAATGTCTCGTAACTTTCGCAAATCAAATTGAAAAGAAATCTTTTCAAGAGAATGATGAAAAAAAAAATATTTTCTGCCAATTTTTTGTAGCAATATACGATTTTAACAGCAGGTGTAAAAAATCATGCGTTAAAATAGAAGAAATGACAATTAGGGATTATCCTTGGTTAATGGATGTTATTCACGAAGTAATACGTATCGAAGAAGATTCTTGGAACGTGAAAAATATATTGCAGAAGAATGAACCAGAACTATACTGCAGTTGGTTTCCTTCAAACATCGCGAATGTAACATCAGGCGCAGCGCTCGCTCTTTTGAAACGAGATTTACAAAACATACTTGACAATTGGGAAAAATACTTGGAAGACTGCATGAAGAACTACCATTCAAAACATGTACAACACTTCGTCAAGGCTACGCGGTGGTACAAAGATTTACCCATTAAATTTGCTGAACGTTGCATGAAGTATGTATACGATAAAAGTACAGATGAAATATCATCTAGCCTAGTTATCTTGGCCCTTTTACTTCAAGGTGATGAGTTGACAAAACTAATCGATCCTTTCATACCCACAGAAACAACGATAAATACCGATCATCCAAATGCCAAAGATAACTATAAAATTATACAAAATTTACCGTTGAGCATGAGACTTTCCAATCCACCAATACCTCTCGATCTCGTAGTTAGATTGTGTGTAGGAGATTACTTGTCAATAGCTTTGATGACATTAACAAACGTAAGTAGGCGAACTTCTTCGCCTAAAGTTATATCAGTCGCACAAAAGTTGATGAGTATGCGTGTAAGTACACGTAAACACGGGGTTAGGCTGATGTACTTAATAGCTACTATGCATGAGCTTATAGATTTTCTCCAAAAAACATGGGCAACCGAGAATCATCATTCAGTACGACAAGTTTTATTCGAGGCATTCCAGAAATGTTTTCTTACAAAACCAAATCCTGAAACTTGGTCGCTATATTGTCAAACTATGTCGACATTGAGTCTCAATGACGAAGCATTGCTTTTGGAAATAAAGCTGTTTCCCGAAATTCCCAATGAATACGTCGTAAGATATCTCGATCTATGGCTCAAAACAATAGATGATTTTCAAGGACTGGGACTGGATGATCAGAAAATAAATAAATACATTGTCAATTTCTTAGCGGCGCTTACTGCATCTATTTTCAATCTTTTATCTGAAGAATTTGCTGAAAATATACTTCGAAGATTTTTATTCCATATGAATAGTAATGTATCCAGGGCAACAAGATGTTTTACAATATCGTTTATTTTATCAGAGGATAAGGACAAATATGCAGCACGCATCAAAATATTCGCCGATGTCTTTTGTAACGCAGTGATAACTTACTGGAATGTACCCCATCCTAAAAAAATGTACTTTTATCCAATCAACAAAGCCGTGCGTTTATTCATAGATGATTTCGTCAGTAGCTACATTAATAAATTCTGCTTTAATAAATCTATTAATCCAGAAATTATCGATAACATGCAAATGATATTTTTATCTGTCTTGTCACCTAGACAGGACGCGAAGTCTTATTTATTGTTGATATACGCCAAGAAATTACAAGAATGCATATCAACCAATAACTCCTTTGGTCTAAAACTTGGTCAGCAGTTGCATGAATTAACCGACATTTTCTCATCGCTATTAGTCTTGTTTATGGCTGAAATTCTCAAATACTTCCTAAGTAAAGTATATGAACATTCCGATTTGGAAGAAGTCAAGTTTAATGTTATAGAAGGCCTTATTGAAGCTGGCAATACGGATTCCTGTTTTATGGCTGTGACAATGTTACCATCGACGATCCAGACGAAACACGTAGCAAGATACAATCAAATCGTTGGAAAGTTACGAGAAATGCATGAGGAGCTTGCTACCACGACCGTTTTATGCAATCATTTAAATGAAACGGACTTGAAAATTACTTAAACGAATCGAGTAAGTTATATATTGTTGTGTATTCTCCATGATAATATTTTGTTGCGATAAATAACGTTTTTATATAATGATGATTGAATCGTAAAACCTTTGTACATGTTAAACTATTAATGCATATATCTTTAATAGAAGTTATTGAATTTTTATAGAAGAAAATATTTTATAAATAAAATAATTATTGAATATTTTGCAGGATATGAGTCTAAAGTTATTTTCTTTCTTTTTCAGAAAATTATTAAAATGTTTCTTGAAGAAATGAATATTATAAGAGCTATTATTATATTAGTTCTAGATGGATAAAATAAAAATATGCATATTTTTACAAGGATTATGGATACATGAATATAAAAATGTGTAAATACAGTAAAGATTTATAAAAGTATAAATAAATAATATATTTTTATTAAAATAAATACCTGGTGTATAGCATATATTCATTTTAATTAATTATAAATTATTTAATATGCTTCAATAAATTAAATCAATTAAAATAACTGATGAATGTACTTTTTATGGTGCATGATGACTTTTTCAATAAAATAATTTTCTAGTAAAATAATTTTCTTTCTTAAACAATCTTTTTATGAAATAAAAGACTTAGAGGTTTTGAAAACAGAAAATAACAGAAAGTTTTTTTTTTTACTCTAAAATTGTGCGCCGTGCGATTTTAAAACTGATTTAATAATAGATTCTGTTCACGTTGCTTGAAATTCGCAAAAATTTGAAAAGAGAAAGCGAAGATGCTCAGTACAAAAAGTACAAGCAACGCAAACAGATACATTGATTGTCCATGGATCCACCATTTTCAATTCTGCAAATTCCGGATTCATGATTGTGATTCAAACATACACACACCATTATTAAATACTTAAATTTTATAAAATAGAAAAGTAAATATAAATAAATATTTAATTAAATAATTTTAATTATTGAAAATAATTGTTAAATAATATATAATTAAAAATAAAAATAAATTCAGATAATCTATTATCGATTCAGATTGATATTTGGAATTGATAAATACGAAATAATATAGGAATAATATAAGCAAATATAATAGTCTTCGTTTTATTTTATTTAACGTTAGCAACGTTTTAAAAAATCAGGTACATCGGATATTAATTTTACTGATTTTAATTAATTAATTTATGCAGCTAAGGATAATGCAATCATCCAATTTTATTATAAATTTTTGTATTTTTATAAAAGAAAATTTATTGTAGAGTATTTTACATTCATTATATATGTATTTACAATTAATAAAGATTATGAAGATTAAATTTCGATATTTTTACAAATCCATATTTATATGTTTGCAAAATCTATCAAGTTTCCTAAATCGTATCATAAGATAAGATTGATAATCAACATTACAAGATTGATACTCGACAATAATAAAACTAATAATATTGATATGAATACAAATATGTCAAAAAATGTCAATAATATATTTGAACCAATTTATAATTTATTTTGATGCCATCTTTTCATTATTTAATAATTATAAAAAATTTTTTTTTTCAATAAATCATTAAAATTAGGTATTATTTAATTATTAAATATTAGTTAATGATTTTTTTTATTAATCTATATTTTTACATACCACAAATTTAATTAGCTTTTGCAGTTTTATCAAATGTGAATGTATCAATCTATGCAGAATGAGTAATATCGTCACATATAGTAAGTGAATTGTACTTAACCAGCACCGGAATAATCACGTAAGTTTTTTTTGAAAATAATAATGGGAGCATCCCGTTTGATTATGTTGTGATTGACCACAACCATATTATAGCGATCGGTGCCTAAGGCTTTTCACTGTTCAAGCGCTGTGAGTGGTTAGTGATCAATCACAACAAATGGACGTCACTCGAAAATAATCATTTAATATTAATAAATAATATTAATTAATAAATAATTAGTCAATAAATATTATTTTTGAAGAACAATTAAATATAAATAACTCGCAAATCTAAAGGAAATTAATTAAGATATAAATAATATTACTACATCTTCCTTATTTAATCTTCCTTATTAATTTTTATAATATTTAAAATTCGAACAAGCAATTTATTTTATTTTTTTATCCTTGGTACAATTATATCACCTCGATAGGATAACATTTATTAAATGATATGACGAAATCTTGCATAAAAATTATAATCTACTATTACGTAGTTACATATTTGCAAAAATAGATGCAGAAGTATTGATCTTTTCTAAAATATTGATAAACATTTGCGCAATTTATTATAATTTCAAAATAGAATTTCAGCAAAACTGTAATGATGGCAAATCATCTTAGTGATATATTTGCAAAATTAAATTAAAAAATTGTTCAATAATTGAGAAAAATATTTTAGTTGTATCATATTTAAAACGTTTAAAAATATATAATTAAACTATATATACTTAAGAAAATGCAAAATTATTCTTAAATTATATTATAGAAATATTGCAACATGAAATATTATACATTGAAATATAGTATGATAAAATTTTAAATATAACGATTTTTTTAAATAATCCCAGACAAAATAAACTTTCAAGGAACGTTTTTTTTGTGATTTAAAAAAATTATTGAATTATTTCAATTTTAAATAATTCAATAATCTTTAAGTAGGTGGCTTTAACATAGGAGATTCACCTTTTTTTGGACTTGAATTTATTTCTTGTTGCTCCAATCTACGATGTCTTAACATTGTAGATATTACTCCATTAAAGCTAGCAATTTTTTTCTTGGCACTACCTTTTGGAGTACTTTCGCCAATCCTCCGAACAGGTAATCTTGGTAATGACATTTCATCCATAAAATCAAAGTCAGACTTTTCTTCAGTTCTATAAAGATAATGTCAATATATACAAAAAAAATAAAAATAATTAAAAATTACTGCTGAAAACTTACTTATATTCTGGAGATTCAAGCTCCTGTTGTAAATTGTTTGAAGGAACAGGAGAAGGCCCTCGTCTACCAGGACACTTCCATTCAAGTTCTAGAATACAATTATTTATTTCTAAACCTTCAATTAATGAGAGCATCTCCTCAGCCTTTATATTCCATTTATGCTACAAATAGAAAAATATAAAGATATTTGTTGAAAATTAACACGATAAGGTTTTAAATGTAAGCATAACATTAATTAGTAAGTAATTAAAAAACAATCAATTAAGTATATATGTGCAAAAGAATCTTTTATAAAATTATATAAATTATACATAATGAGAATTTGATTAAAGATTGACATATCGAATAAATATGATTCTATTTCACCTTTTCATCCATTTCATATTTCTCATCATCTGAACACTCTACAAACCAATCTTCTTCAGTGCGTTCCATTTTCTTTGGTAAATGTTAAGAAGATTCCGTCAACCTTAAATTTGATAAAAATACACTGAATCGATGCGTTTTCGTGTAAAAATAAAGATTTAATTAAAAAAATGTGTCGCTTTGTTCTGTAGAAATATTAATCATTAATCATTAAATTATTGACAACTATTCAAAGGTTAGGAAAACTCAGCCTCGAAATACCGCGATGTGAGCATGCGCTGCGTTCATATTTTCATGCATGATGAAAGTTACTAGTTAGTAGTACGCGTAAGTCCGATAAGTTAAAATTTATAGCGAAATTTATAACGGAACAGCGCGATCAATCACAATTCTGCTTTCTTTTCTTCGATTGTGATTGGTCTCGTTGTTTTGTTGTAAATTTTCGCTCATGAGACGGCCGCCTCAGTGTAAACTAGGAGATACGGTCAATGCGATGCTGTAAATGCTTTGAAGCGTTTTTTAACTGAGTTTACTCAGTTTGTAAAATTCTTTCTTCTAATTGGTCCTTTAAAGCATTTGCAGCGAGACTTTTGTCGTATTCATAGTCAGAAATTGTACTTAATGCATGGTCAATGGGTAGTAACAGTAATTGATTAAGGAGCAGGCATAGAAATCGACCAATCGTAGTTGATTATTTTTCTCACATTCAACTATGATTGGTCAATTTCTACGCCCTTCTTAATCTACTGCTGTTACTGCCCATTGTAGAATGGACTTTAAAGTAACTATGAATATGGGCATTTATTACAGCCTTGGATTCTTGAATTCGACCATGCCGATTATGTTCGCTTTGCGTGATACTTTGTAGTTCATGCTTGATTCTTGTTTCAAATAAAACCAACGAGTAAACAACTTTTGATAAAAGCTTACGATACAACTTGTTGCTATAAATATTCAAAACATATATATTTCTTAAAAATACATTTATGACAGAGTGTTTTATAAAGAAAGAAGAGTGTTTTTTAACCATAAATAAATATTCAGTAATATTGATTACACATTTTTTTCTAACTTGTTTATATGTTCTGAAAAATAACTTTTAAATTAAATTGAATATTTTCATTTTTCAGATAAAATGTTGAGCAAAAAGCCAATTCGAACTTATCAGAGAAAACCTACAAAGAAGCCTTTTATGAATTCATTGACTTCTGCTGCATCAAGTGAAAAATATTTTGTGGGAAACATTTGTTTTAAAAATGAACTGTTTAATGATTCTTTAAATTATGATCCATTCGAAACGACATTTGACAGACTTGCCAAAGATGTAGTGTAAGAAAAATTTATAATAAGTAGATTGAATATGTTCAGATTTAATTTATTTTTGTTTATATTTTATATGAATTTACTTTATTTTTGTGTGTTATATGTATTGAAGATTTATGTGCTTATATGTGTATATTTAATCCTAAATTTATATATATTTCGACACAGAATACCTCCTATGCCATTGGATACAAATCAAAATGATTCATGGAAAAGCAGTAGCAGTGATGGTGATATTATGGATGCAACAAGTCTAAAATCTGAACATATAGCTTCTGATCTTTTTATACACAATAGTACACTTAGTTCAATAAATGTTAGCCATAAATCGACTCGTAAATGCAGGAAACAAAAAAAATCTGAATCAGAAGTTATGATTTCTATAGGAATGTTGTCAAAAAAAACAAAAAATATGTCAGTTAAAAATAAAACGTACTTAGGAAAAGCACAGGTATGTCCATGGTTTTTTTTTAAATAAATGATTGAATTTATTTTTAATTCATTTAATGTATGTATTAATAACTAGGAGCAGAAAAGACAAGCAAAGATAAAAAAAAAGAAAAAGCTAAAAAATAAGTCTAAACCTAGTCGCGTATGCAATGAACAGATATCTCATATAAATTCGAATGCTCTAGATAATTTGGAAGATATTTCATATAAAAACAATATTTTATGCAGCGATACCCATGAATCTTCGCTACAAAATGCTTTAAAGATTGACAAAACAATTACGCAATCACAAAATCAATCAATTACAATTAATAAATCCATTGCTGATTTTAAGCATATAGGAAACTATCAACAGATCATCAAACCATGTTTTGTTAAATTAAATGCTTGTACTGTGCAGAATTACATATTGAATCATGAAAAATTTCCAGAAAATAAGGAAGATATATTGCTTGATACAAAATTCTTGTTACAAGATACTTTACAAACTAAGAAAAATATTTCTAAAGTACAAAGTCCTGTTTCGCAATCAATCTCAATTGAACATAATGGGTTTGATGGCTTTAAACATACATCAGTTAAACATTGTTCTGTAATATTGTGCAAGAATATTGTTAAAGATTGGCATGTATTACGAAATAAAAGAGATGTGAAAGATATTATCAATATAAAAGATAAACCAAATATATCACATTTGGTTTTCTGTAACTCATCTGAAATTACTCCAAACTGCAAAAAAAGTATTACACTTACATCATATGATACAAAGAAAAAAAGAGATCTAATAAAAAATAGTTTTGTAAAAGTGGAAAGATTAGAAATAGGAGAATTTGCAAAAGAAAATAATACAGTATTTGAAAAAAAACCTAACATATTTTCTAGCACTCCTTTTAGCAAACGAGTCAAACATAGTTTAGTAGTATTATCTCCTATTAAGTCTAATATTTATAACAAATCACATTGGAGTCAAGAAGGTTCATTAATAACTACAGAAGAAGATATTTCCAACAGTGATCAGACAAATTCTCATTCTTTATTTACGATATCAGAAGATTCTAAACTCAAATTCACAGATGTACAGGAACATCAAACACAAATTTTATTGTCCCAGAAATCACAAACTACAAATTCTGTGGTTAAAAATGGAGTAATGTCTTACAAGAATGATGTTCATGCAGCTCAGAAATATGATACAGAATGTGATGTTAAAACGGAAATTTCGTATTTATTAAATATGTCTACTTATCAATCTCGATCATTATTTGATGATACAAGTAGTCACAATCATTCGCCAAAAGATACAAATGAAGATAAAATAAAAAAGAAACATTCTGATACACATAAATTTATAGAAACTGTAGATTCATCCATTAATTTATGTTTAAAACAAAAGCAATTATCAAGTAACAATAAAGCTGATGCAAGCTCATTATATATATCACCTTCTAAAGGATGTTCAACATTCAAAGATTTAGATAATATGCAAAAAAATAAATTTCAAGAAAATGATATAACAGAAATAAATATAATAGAAACAATTCATGAGAGCCTTAAAGATAAAACTATTAACATTAATAAACACAGTTTATTTGATGAAAGTCAAAATAAGATTAACATGGATGCTCGTATATTGCTTACACGATTACATGATCCGATTAGAATAGGAAGAAGAATGCAATATCCTAAATGGCATTTAAACATATCAAATATTTCCGATAGTTTAAATAATGAAACCATACAATCAAACAACGAAGTAGTAACAATTGACAAAGACCTTTCTAATGTTCAATCAGCACATAATTCTGAGCATTCTAAGAATGCAAATTTGTCTTGCAATCATTTTGAATCCTTCATGACTCAACCGTGTAATGATACAAATGAACAAATGAATCAATCTGTTTTTTTAAAACCGGGCAAGTATTGGACTAGATCTTTGTCAATATTAAATAATATAAACGATGAATCTAATTTAGACAAATTAAGTATCGGAAAGGGGAAAAAATGGAGGCAAAGCGTCAGAAATATACTGGATATGCAAAAACAAGGTATTTTTTATGTTATCATTTTTTTATTTCTTATTTCTTTACACCAACTGATTCATCTTTTTGGTCTCTGTATAAAAGTATTAAAATATAGTAACTTAAAAAATTAATAATTTACGAGATATTCTTATCTTGCATAAAATGATAGATTAAAATGTGACAACCTGTATGTTTTTTATGCAAATACTTAAAGATCATCAGTTAAAGCATTAAAATTTTGTATAAATATTAATATTTGTAATTTGCTTGAAAAACAATTGAAGATAACTTGTTAAACAAAATTGTTATTTAGAAGCATTAACCAATAACATTTTATAAACAAATATAATAAGAGATCTTAAATGATTTTTATATTTAATTTTTACATTTTGATGTTGTTTTTTTACATTGTACAATTTTTAAAGTGATAGTATTTCAAGATTTGATATATTTTTATAATAATGAGATTGAACAAATATAAAAAAAATTTTGATACTTACATTTAAAGTTTTTACTAAATGGGTAAGCTTTGTAGTATTTATAATCTAATAATATTATATAATGTATGTATTATATATGTAGTGGCAGATAATATTAAAATTATAATAATCGTTATGTGCAGGAATTTTCCAAAGTTGTTTGAAAAAGGATAAAGATGATACGAATTTATCTAGCGGTAAGCTTAACATATCAAACGCATCATCGTTTAATGGTAACAAATGTAAAGAATTTGATTTAGCGAGTTATCCTAGATTTTCTAAAAGGATCTCGGTGAGAGTTGTACTTAATAGTACAAACACTAAATGTGAAATCAAAGACACTCCATTTCTTGAGGCATTTGGAATAACTGCAGAAAAATCTTCAAACTCGAAATTATCATGTAAGTACTTTTAATCACATATTACTGGGTACAATTTATTCGTTTTACGGCATTACATTTTTACATATTACACAGAATGTTACATTAATAATTAATATAAATTAAATAAATATTTACAGACTGGGAAAAATCATTGATATATAACAATCAAATTATCAATAATCATTCTAGTACTGCAAGAGATGTTGTTTTACAGAGATGTTCACAAAACTGTTATATTCCCTTTGAAGATTGTTTTCCAGATTTGTATGCAGATCTTAGTATATATTTATACAAATGGTTTTAATTAATGTAAATATATTTAAATTGTAACATTAATTACTCTTCTTATTGATAGGTATTTGGAACATTGCCACAAAATAGGTGAAGGTGTTTATGGAGAAGTTTTTCTTTATGAATGTGAGGGTAAAAAATCTGTTATAAAAATTATTCCTATAGAAAATAAACAATTAGTCAATGGTGAACCACAAAAGAAATTTAATGAAATATTGTCAGAAATTGTGATTGCAAAGTGGGTTAATTAATTAATTGTATGCACATATTGATGACATTGTTGACAAAAATCATGAAAGAAGATATTTGCAGGGAATTGGATAATCTAAAATTAAATGATACTTATAAAACTAATGGATTTGTAGAAGTTAAAAATATCAGCTGTATTATAGGAAAATATCCAGAAAAGCTCTTAGAACTTTGGAATATTTATGACAATCACAAAACGTCCGATAATGATTGTCCATCGATGTTTGATGAAAATCAATTGTACATTGCTCTTGAACTGAGTCACGGTGGAGAAGATCTTGAAGCCTTTGTATTTCAAACTGCGGAGGAGGCTTACGCTCTATTTTTACAGGTTAATTGTTTATCATCGATATATATCAAATAACAACAATGTAACATGTTTGATGAATTATTAGTCCATCACTGTTTATAAATTTTTGTAGACTGCATTAGCCTTAGCAGTTGCAGAAAAAGCATTTGAATTTGAACACAGAGATTTACATTGGGGTAATATATTAATATCAAGAACAAAAGAACAATATATATATTATAATCTCGGAGGGAGAGAGATCAAGTTTCCTAGTAAAGGTGTAAAGGTTTGTTCTACGAAAAATATTTTAAATACTATTACAACTTTTTTTATAATCTTATTAAATTTTTCTCAAGGTATCTATAATAGATTTTACGTTATCGAGAATGTTATACCAAGGTTGTTGTATATATAACGATCTCGCACTAGATCCAGCTTTATTTACTGCTATTGGTGAATACCAATTTGAAATTTATCGTCTTATGCGCGACAAAATTCAGTAAGTCACATACATTTATTTCTTACCTTTTTCTTATATACTTTTTCTTATATATGTTTGATTTGTTTGTTCCATCATGTGCAGGAATGATTGGCGAAAATTTGAACCATATACGAATGTTTTGTGGTTGCATTATATTTTGGATAAAATGATTACTGCGGTAAGATACAAAAAGAAAAACTTGAAAGTTCACAAGCACGCTGTTATTAGATTAAAAGAATTTAAAGATATAATTTTAAACTATGATAGTGCATACGACTTTGTAATCAATTCTAATAGCGTCGTGTAACTATGGCTGTGGTCAAAGTCTTGCTACAAACGCTTTGAAGCGTTTAATGGACCAATTAGAAGAAAGAATTTTGCAAATTGACCAATTAAAAAACGCTTCAAAGCATTTGTAGCATCGCGTTGACCGTACCTTATGATGCAAGCCTTTATGAAATATCTCTATAATAAATCAAATTTTTTGAAATTTTTCAGATATTCTGTTATATATTTAGCTTAAGTATAATTATATATATAAATGATTATTAAATTATTCTAATATTAAGATAAGAAAATTATGATATTGATCTCATTTTGATATTTTACATACGTATTATATAATAATTGTTTATGATTAAAATTAATTCACATTCTTTGTTTCTTTTTTCAATTTC
>NW_017259590.1:1128416-1135627 GCF_001594045.1 Atta colombica
TATATATATATATATATAAAATTTTCTGCTTTTAATTCTTATGAGATTACATTATAGATTTATGTGAATTAATCATGGAAATTATAAAGTTATACGAAGTTCAATATAAATTTTCCTTTTTTTTTTTTTCATATTTCTACTAATTAAAGCCGGTATTTTCTATTTATGACTTCATAATTTATTTGTTTTAAATTTATTTCAATTTTTTTTATATAATGCATTTAATAAAAACTCTCTGCCTAAAACATTTAAATTATGTAAAATTGAGCGTAAAGAAAAAACGCTGTTTTATTGCTTTAATCATTAAATGTACAATGTTCTCTTCCTGTTTCTTGCTTTTTATATCATACCTTTTTTCTTCTTTGTGATTTTATCGACACTCAAATTTCTTTTCATATATATATATTCTTGTCTCTTCCGAAGTTAACTTTTATATCGAGCGACAGAAAGCGAAAACTTAGATAAGAGGCAAAAAACAAGTAGTAAAAAGTGGTAAAAAGTAAGAAAAGTAAGGAAATCAAGAACACAATTGTAGATTAGGTATTGGTAAACTTCTTCAGCAATAAAATTGTGATACAAAACGATGTACCGGATGAGTGGAGTAAATTTAAGTACTTAAGATTATCAAATCTTAATAATTGAACTGATCAAATTCTGGGCAGATTGAATCGATAATTTTGGTTTGAATTACATAGGTATTTTTAAACTTTTTTTTATAATACATGTATCGCCGTTAACGCAAAATTCATATAATTAAAAGGATTAAAATCGCAATAGTCGCTACGTGTGGATGTACGACCGGCGAAAAATTTGAAATTATCTGTTTTAACAAGGAAGATGAAATGTTAACACCGATTCAATTTCAATATTAATAAATATACATCGATGTTATTATTGTTGTATTTATGTTCGCGGAACATCCCTCTCTCTCGCTTAACAAAATAAAAGAAATGTATAAAATTCTCGGCAATTGAATTAATTAAAGTTAAATTTGCTCTTAATATTGCTTTGAAAATCCAAAATCAAAATTGAGTTATTTGCGCTGTCATTTATATTATAGGAAAAATTCAACCATACTTATGCATACTTTTTGGCAACAATAATGTATATTTTATGATTATACAATAATTTAACAAAATTTATAAAATATCTTTCAACGGGATCTTTTTATTATTTTATATGCTAAAATCGCGACATTTAACATTTTTAGCAAGAAAGCGGGAAAAGCCCACTAAAATGGGCATTTTTTCTTAGAATTTTTCATATATGTGATATATTTTCATATATTTGAAATATTCTAACGTTTCTCAGTCTATATATAATATTTGAAAAGAGAACTTTAAAAGAGAACTTTTTAGATTTCATGAAATTTTCAGAAATTATAAAATAAGAAATCTTATACCCAAACATTTTTCATGCGTGAAATTATTAAAATGATGAATTAGAAATGAATATTAAAAAATGACTTTTAATTTCATTTCGGATTAGTACGTCATTTTGATATTATTTTGATATCAAATTGTTCTGCTTGAGTATATATATAAATATGTATAAATATATGAACGTATAAATATTCATAAACATATTATAATTATATGTATATGAAATATGTTCATACATATGTCCAAACATTTTTTTTTTCTATAATTATACTTATAATAAAATTTAAAACTTATAATAAAAATAACACTAAAAATAATTAAAAGAATAATTTTCGCATTATATAATATTTGTTTTAGAAAAAAATCAGTTTAGAGAAATATAAAAGAATTGCTCATATATATATACACACACACACACACACACACACACACACACACACAACTATTTACAATTAAAGTAAACAACAAGGATGGAATGACTGAGTGACGCTCGAATGGGGATTTGAACATAGCTTATTTAGCATGTCAGCATAGAATAGAATCAGAAAATTATGGAAATAGTATGGAATATAAAAAATAAAAAATCATGAGCATAATATTAGGTGTAGTAAAAAGAAATCCATTATTTTTGCATGAAATTGAATGGAAAAATAATGGATTTCTTTTTACCACACCTAATAGCATGGAACAGAACTATAAATGCAGAAATCGTAACACATTATCCGTCGGAAGATGATTACGTAGTAATGCGCATGTTTGTCCACGTAGAGGCGCTGGTGGATGAAAACAGACAGAAATCAAGAATCATCAGTGGATCAAGTGGATGTCCCTTTCAAAACTTCTTTGTAACAAGTAATAACTAACAGCATATAGTCTGTAGCAGCCAGTTAACAGCATTATTCGAGACTATTGAAGACTTCGAATGTACATTATATTCAGGTTACATTTTCAAGAAGAAAGATACAACTTGTATTCGTATTGATTAAATTCATGTTAAATGATGGCAAATAATAACAAGAGTTCTTTTATTACTGTACCTGGCTTCTGTCCGGATTGTGGTTCAGTTTTACCTTTGCTTGGGGAGAAAGGAGGAATTACATGTTACACATGCAAAAGAGAATGGGATGCTGAAGGTATCACTAGATGATAATTCAAAAAATTCTACAAAACACTATGAGATTACATTAGCAATCCTTTGTATGTCAGCTAAGAAATAATTAAAAATTTATATTAATTTGAATTATTAATTTCTATGATTATTTTCCAGTTTTTGGCGATATGGAAATGACACATACGATCCATTTTAATACTAAAGATACTTATGTGTCTGTCAAAGAAGAGGAACATGATAGTGAAGATGACGCAGAAGGACCAACAGTGGAGCGAGAATGTCCTCAGTGTCATAATGATAAAATGTCCTATGCAACATTGCAATTGAGGTCTGCTGACGAAGGACAAACTGTATTTTTCACATGTACCAAGTGCAAGTGCGTATTTGTATATAGAAATTATTATTGGCTTAATATTCAGATATTACTTTTATGTTAAATTAAGTTTTTATATATTGCTAGTATTTCATTAATGAATAAATCATTATTTGCAGATTCAAGATAACAGAGAATTCTTAATATGGATTTAATATAAAACTATATTTTATAAGAAATATTGTAGAACATATGCGATTCTTCTGTTTTTTATTTTTCAAATAGAAAGTTTACATTCTTGTGTAGAATATATAGAATGATTAAAGAAATAAATTCTAACACTTTAGGATATTTTTTAGGATATTTTTTATTTTATATTTTACATTTTACATATATTTTTTAAAATAATAAAATGTATATTGCGATATTAAATATCGTAATTACATTTTATTATCATAAAAGTAAGAGAAGAATTAAAAATATAAAATAATAATTTTTTTCACTATTTACTATTTTTTCACTATTTTATATTTGCAAATGTTAAATTTATATTTTCCATTTTCTAATTCATTTTTGTCAGAATAAGATTGTTTTTTTGACTATAAAAACATGGACTCCTAGTTCCCACTTCTTTTCTTCTTGAAACAAGCGTAATGAACATTCCTTATCATATTATTATGACCGTGGTCCAATTCATGCTGACACGCTCATGAGCATCATTTGTCTTCGTTTAACATTTGACAAACAACAAGGATAAAATGATTTTTAAGTATTGTGTGGATGAATACCGCGTCATATCGCTAGGCCTTTTGCTCAAAACGCGGGAAATTCGAATGTCAATATCGGAGAATAAGGAGATAGATTTAAGGAGAGATGTTGAACGTATTGCTATCTCGATTTGTTCAGCTATTTTAAATATCAATAGATATTGTAGCACGTTCTCGGACTTCTTAACAATGAATCTCTTGATATAGTTCAATGAGCAGATTCTAAGGGCGTTGATATCCTTGTCGAACGAATGAAAAATCCGCGAGTACCGTCGGGTCCTGACGGCATTCTTGTCACATTCTCAGGCACATGCGTCATCGCGATGCTATTGTTACTCCTCGATCTATAGAATACATTCTGTTCCGAATTTGAAGAGCATAAGGATTTTCTAATATTCATATCGAAATCGCGACTATATGTCGAGAGTCTTCTTGATAATGGTCCACAATCGGCCGATCCACGACGATTTGTGATATAGCAGATTCCCCGGCATTCCATCGGAGGACCTGTGATAAATGATAAATTTGTGAATATTGATTATATCATTTCGAATAAATATATATTGATATTTTGCGTAATACGTAAACAAGTTTATGTTGTGGAATGTATAGTCGATGATTTCATCGTGTCAATATCGTATATATACACGAGATACATATATTATTACTAACCGGAAGGACAGCAAGAGTAACGATGATTTTCATGATGATAAAAGTTCTTTGAGTAATTTGGATGAAGAAAAGCTGTTTCGGAACCAGACGAACAGGTAGAATAACGTCTACCAGAGTCTGAGCTGGAACCGGAACAGGAAGATAGACGCCGAAACATAAAACCGTTCTCGGAACTGGATATGGAGCAGGAAGAGAGTTTACGAGATAAACATGCATCTGATGATGGCATTCCTGTTATAATAAAATAAATATTCTATACGACATCATTAATTGAAAAATTTAATAACATAAGTGACATTACATTCTCACTTGATCGATTTTATTGATCGATCTTTTATTATTAATTTATTTTACGTTTTTGATAAATTTAAAATCACATGTATAACATTGAGATAGAAAGATGTATTGCAAAAATTATAATTCTTAAAATAAGTCCTACATAAATAAATCAAATTTTTTTCTTTAACAAAAAAATTTATCGAAACAATGATTGTTTTTGAGTTTCTTTCACTACTTACACGCAAATTTGTGCATAAGTGATAGAGAAAGAGAATAAAAACGGGGAAAATGATTTCTCTTTGCTATAACAAAATTTTTATTCAAAATTTAATCTCAGAAAAATCTAATATCAAATGTAATATCAGAAATAATAAAAAAATTAACTAAGAAGGATTGACTTTGAAGGCAATGAATTAAATTAAAATAGTTCGTTTGTGATATTCTATGTATAATATACAAATGATGTATTTTTTTTTCTTATGACATGATACCTTGGAAAGGATAACTCGTATTATGGACGTGATACATCGGATATCCTTGAAAACCTCTTTTAAGCCTTACTCTCCCATCCTCGGGCTCAGATCCACTAGGACAACTCGATGAATTGTGATTATCTTCTCTTACTGTTCTATTTGGGATACATTTCTTTATAGGCTGATGTTTCTTCTTTTTGTCAATCGAGTGACGTAATTCGAATACTTGTACGTCACCCAAGGCCATTTGTATGGCGATTCGCGCAGAAGCTGAGTCCGTGAATTCAACCATAGCGTATTCTTCGATGGAGGCCCATTCTGGCCTTTTAGCGATTGCCTGTCGCACCTAAGTAATGATTGTGAAAATTTTATTTCTTGTTTCGATATTGATGGATCTGTCATTAAATATTAAGAGTATTATGCAAAGCAAGATTGATGCACATAATCATCCGCGACTTATTATTTATATATTATTAATATATATGTATGTATGTGTGCACGAACAAAAATCTATGTGTGTCATGCGTGCGTATGTATATGTACATATCTAATACATATATAATGCTGCAACGTGATCGGTAAATAATTTACATTTCTTCAAACTTGACTTTATTTTTTAAAACAAATAGTATAAAAATTACCCTTTTAATTATTTTTAATGTTTTCACATTACTATATTATTATTTCTATTATACTTTAAAATTAAAAAATTAAAAATTAAAAATTAAAATTATAAATTAAATTATAAAAAATTATAAAAATTAAAAATTAAAAAATATAATTTTCATATATAATATTATACATGATGTAATACATGGCATATACATCTTTTGCTAGTAATACAATTAAGAAAGATAGACGTAATTTTCTAAAGACATAAACAAAATTGAAAATATAAATACAGAATAACTTGATTGAAGGAACAGTTGATATAACGAGTGATGCAATCGAATAATCTTTTACTGTAAGAAACCTTACTTATTTCAGTTGTTATGGATCAACTATAGCTTGTTAACGAGGAGATATCATATTTCAGTAAGTTAATTGTAACATATACGAACATTACATCACAGAGTATTAGTCCAAGCCGTGATTATGTCACGGTAGAATACACATTGTGGAAAATTTAATGGGCGACAGGGGGTGGAAGCGGAAAATTTGATGGATGGAAATATGTGATAAAGCATATTGTATATATATTATCCATGTTACCATTAACTATTATCATTAAACTCGGGGCTAAGTTCCGATTTATTGGATTATTGACAGTAATTGAGGGAATTATAAGTTACAATTTGTATCACTAAGAATTACGTGAATTACATTAATTTATGTAGTGATAATTAGTAGTCTTCTTATTTACGTTATTTTATACTCATTTTTACTTTATATATTCTCCAAAAATTGGTCGAAAAAGATAATAAAATAACAAAGAAGAGAAAGCACATGTGATGCTAACGATATAATTATATATTTTAAAATTATGTATCCCATATCTTTATATATAAAACAGATTGTCTAAAGTTGCGAACATTTGAAATTCGCAGGTATATTTTTCGATCAATTCGTATAGTTAATTTTTCCTTGACAAATCAAAGAATCGAATTCTTTTAATTATTAGGCAATCTAAAATGAAACCGTGTTTGTAAATTAAATTTATTATAAATCGAAATTATATCGACGAAACTAAACCAATTAATAGAAGTAATCCTATTTTCGGTCAAAGTGAATCTTATATATTGCTTAATAATATTAACGAGGGAATCTTCGCTAGAAGTGTCAGTTTCTTTAATGAAATTTTATGTACATATAGGCTACGTAAATAGATAAATTCAGAAAATATCAATTGAGACCCAAAAAGATTTCAAGAGATGAAATCTTTATATGCAATAAAACAGTTTTCAGCTTTTTTTCGTTATATCTCAAAAACTATTCAAGAAAACTATTCAAGAATGTTTAATTTATACGAAAGTTTAAAAAAAAAACTATCTCAATTTATTCAAATCAATAAAATAATTTAAAAAAATTTTTTTAACTTTTAAAAATAATTACTGCTTAAAAATATTATTGACGTGAATAGAAGTAATTTTATTGCAAAACTTTTGTACAAAACATATTTTTCAATATCTTGAATTATAGTTTTTGAGATACAACAACAAAAAAAGTTGAAAATCGCTTTATATAGAGAGAAGTGATTTCAAAACCGTTTTTATA
>NW_017259590.1:1135727-1140352 GCF_001594045.1 Atta colombica
TATATTACTTCAAATTTATAAATTACGCATTTTATAAATTACGATAAGTGTATCGGACTTGAACACAATCGCAAACTAAAGCTGAAATTAATATCTTAAATTAATCGACCATTTTAATAGTGAAGCTAATAAGCATCTCAAAAACTAAATAATTTATTGCGAAAAATATTATATCAGCCAGAATTTCATTCTGGAACTTTCTGCTTTCAAAGGTATTATACATTTCAAATCTGACAAACCTTATCAATACGCAGTTTATAAAACTGAAATAATATATTTGCAAAAAATTTGCAAATATATAAGATAGATTCAGAAAATATCAATTGAGACCCACTAAGAGCAACTAAGAGCGTAATAAGCACTAAGATTCGAAAATAGGATTATCTCAATTAATTTAAATCTAATATAATCATTTAAATCTATATTTGAAAATGCGTCTCAATGGAAAAACTGAATTGAGCAAATATCGCGTTGCAAAGCATATTCGAAATAGCAATTTTGTTATCCGTTATTCGCATTCGCGAATGTATGTGCATCTTGTTAAAAAGAAAAGACGTTTTACCTCGGGAGGTACTGGACGTCCAGGTTTAAGCACCCTTATCAACGCTATCTCACCGCAAGGCTTAAAAATTTCAGCGACAGATTCGACCGTTAATTTTTCTACCGGTAATCCAGCCGCTAAAATGGTCCTAGAAGGAGCTGTTTGATCAAAATGTGGTAAAGGATTCACTCTACGCAGCTTAGTCCCTTGTGAATTAAGCTCGAGCTTTTTAGACCTCGTTAAAGCCGCTCCGACCACTCTCCAATCTCTGCTGAGATGTTTAACTTTTTTGAAGCTGGATATTAGTTTAAGAGATACGTAGCCTTCTTTGTTCCTTTTCACGTGTTTTAATAAGAACGCATCCTTTATTATATTATCATCAGAAAAATAATATTCCACTTGAGCGCATATCTTGTCGGCTAACTCATCATTCGGTGTCACGAAATCGATCGTTTTTTTAAACGTTGATTCTGTTGATTCTATTAAAGACTCCGACGATATAACATTCACTTCTGCTCTGTGTTTCTGCTCTGTCAGTTCTTTCGATGTAACATCATCCAGAGAATCCGCACCCGAATCTTGATCAGTATCACTCTTCTTTACAATCCTGATCTCGCTATCATAATCTGACAAGTCGGCCTCGTCGCTCTTGGATCCTCTTCGGTCGAAAGAAAGACTTACGTCGCTGTCTACGGAAGAAATACTGTCTTTTGTGTCAGATTTCTTCATACGCGGAGATGAAGACAATAGATTGTTGATCTGCTCCTTTAAATCTTGAGATACTTGAAACTCCATATTTTTATCAAAGTAGGGAGACTATATTTCAAAATTATAAGAAGGCAACTTTAACGCGTATAATTATTTTCTTTCTTCAGATTTTAACTATTTTCTTCCATTTTCACATAAATATATATATATATATATCATTGCTAAGTTTCTTTTTTCTAACACACTGACGTTTTGTCAAGTAAAAAAAAAAAGAGATTTCAAAATACAAAGATAATTTGAAATTGAATGAGAGCGTACTCGTCGCTCACTGACCTTCCACTCTGTGCGCGATCCGTTTTATAGCTGCGGCCAAGTTCGATGTGTGGCAAAGCTGCAATGGCCTTCTTGAATACCGGTCAAGAATGAAACATTCGGCGAACGATCGAAGGGCACTCGAATTGAACCTTGAGCGAAGGAAAGGGAGTTTATAATACAATTATTAAGTATACGCCAGAATAAAAGAGAATTTTAAAATTATCTTTTGTTTATGCATGCACATAAAAAGAATTGAAATGATCAAAATAAATTTTAATAATTCCAGACAATCGTCAAATATATTTAAATTTCAAAATATTAATTTTAAATGATATCGATACCTTCGGATCTCATTGCTTATTATAGACACAAACTGTTTACGTTACGTATCTGCAATGTATAATTGTGTAGATTGTGTGGAATGTAGGTATCGCGAACAATTGCATACACGCACACACACACACAATCGTTGATTACAGGCAGGAAGAACTTAAGACTCGCAAACTTAACCAGTCTTGACCTCGCTAAGGCCCTGAGGGTATATTCGCAACGACGCGCATTGAATCTGTATGCCAATAGCATAATAATATATAGGTCAAGTTCGGTTGGCCACATATATGGCCATGAAGGACAAAGTTAGCTCTGTGAATCGTCAAAAAACGAAAGGATTTGGTCCCTCGCCTCAGATCCCTAAGACCTTAATGCTTCATAAATCCTTCCCCAAATCCTACATTGCCATTACTGCTCCACTATGTTCCAAAGGCCAGTCAGATCCTTTTCTGCTTCTACGATTTTTTTCACTACTCTTCGGGGGGAGTTCGAGGCCCCACATTGCATCGCACGCATGTCAAGCCGGATTAAAAAATAGAGGGTGATTGCCTTGGGCTTTAGTTGAAGATTAATCAAGGAGAAGAGTGAAAGAGACGTGGGAGGAGAAACTGATCGTCCCGATGATTCATCTAATTTACTTACTTATATAGACATAGACAATATACATGTATTATATCTTTAGGATTTGAATGTATGCACATGTGCGCGTCATGCACGCGCGTGTACTTTTTAAACAATAAGAATCTTATTTAAGACTTTTTAAAATAATAGCCGCATGATAAAAATGATTTTCACTAGTCATCTTTTTCAAAACATTGAAGCTATTTTTCTTTTATTTAAACGGTAAAATGTAACAGTATAATGTTAAATAAATTTTTGTCATTTCATTCTACGTATAAATACATTATTTCAGTTTATGGAAAACTATAATCCAGAGTTCGGGTCCAAAAGACCCAAGATTTTTTAAAAAACCCAATGCAGAGAGTTTTTTTTAAAGAATTTTTTGGAGTTTTATTGAGTTTTCCAAGTTTATACATTTTTATTCTTTATAGTCCACTAGTGATTAGCAAGATTCGATATTCAATATAATAGATAATTATATTATGAATTAATTTCAATTTGATTTATTTAATTTAATTCATTAATTAATATAATATACATGCACATATATCTGTATAAGAAACATTTCATGCCAAATCAATCCGATCGTTATTAAAAGAAATATAATATTCGACCTTTTTTTATCTATTTAACGTAATTTTTTCTTTTTTAGGGATTTCACTGTTTTTTGTAATTTTTGAAAATAACGTCGTCGTCTGGCATCGTCGACGTCGCCCGGAATTGTTCAGTATCGCCCGGCATCGTTGCCTGGAGTCGCTCGGCGTCGATGCCCAATATTGTCATCGTTGTCTGGCGTCGATTGTTATTCGATAATTTAATAATCAATTTTTTTTTCAACATGTAATTATATTTATGTATATGTAATTGTATTTATATACAACAAAGTTATTCCAAAAAAGATCTTTTTCTTTAATTAGAATAACAATCTTTTACATATATAATTGATTGTTCCTATTATTTTACTTACATATTACAGCGTCATCTTCAAAGTTGACAATTTTATGGAATACACTTATTTTATTTACACATCCTTTCTAACATAAAGTATATTATAAATACTTCCATAAAATATTCACTTCTTAATGAAATCATCTTAACTTTGGTGTATGTGTGTGTGTGTGTGTGTGTGTGTGTGTGTGTGCGCGCGTGTGTGTGTGTGCGCGTGTGTGTGTGTGCGCGCGTGTGTGTGTGCGTGTGTGTGTGTGTGTGCGCGTGTGTGTGTGTGCGCGCGCGCGTGCATGTATGTGTGTTACAGAATTATTGAATGATTTATTTTCGCAAAAGTCATATGATTTTGTAATTTTATAATTTTGAAAAATATAAAATCAATTCTCTCATACATAGAATACAATCTCCTTGTAAATAAAATTATGATGATTGTAAAATATCTATCCCGAAGCAAAATACTTCTACAATTAAAAAAATTTTTTTTTCGTATATCTTTCATACAATAATTATTTTTAGAAATATAATCGTAGAAAGATATAAAAAATTTGATATCCTTGCATCTATAAATTAAAAATATTTAAATATTTATATGCTTATATAATCTAAGTTGACATATTGCTCTTGATCATTAACGATATTGTGGACAATGTTGTTTTATTATTGATTTTGAAATGTCAGCATGACCTGGAATTAAAAAATATAAAATGCATGTCCTAATTATGCATTTGATAATAAATGTATCTATAATGCATATATTATTAATACAATAAGATAATATATAACTAAAAAAAAGTATTCAGAGAATAGGTCTTGTAACCAATTCCAGACATAAAAGATTTTAGTTAATTAAATAAACAAATCAGAGAAGTTAAAAAAATAACTTATTCTTATATTCTCTGTTTGAGATTTAAAATAAAATTCATACTAATAATACTGAAAAAAGATATTACCTAATTGTAGCTCTATATACAAAGCCAACATTATCACTTGTATAGGTATATCACAATCTGGTTCTTTTGACATCCATATCTGAAACAGAAAATAATTAATATATAAAAATACTATTTAAAAATATATCTACAAATCAATAAACAAATTATATTAATATAATGATATTAATATAATGATATTAATATAAGTATACATTAATATAAATATACAG
>NW_017259590.1:1140452-1146121 GCF_001594045.1 Atta colombica
ATTATTTCAAATCTGTAATATTATATATAAATAAATATTTCTTCTAAAATACTAAAATTCTAAAATACTCGCTTGTTTCAAAGTTTCGCCAGATTTATCTAATTCGCCTCGAATAGCATAAGCCACAGCCAAGTTATAACGTATTATAGCAGTGCCTGTTGAAACTGTTGTAGGATACCATGCTACAATTCAAAACAACAAGAAATTTATTTCTCAGATATTGAAACATTATTAACACTAAATATTAACACTAAATATTGAAAATCTTGAAAAAATATAAAAATAATATATTTTCATTTCAGAGCAAAAAATACTTGTGAAATTTCAAAAATTAATTTGAATAAGTTTAATTTTAGATATATGTATTTTTTTTATTAAACAATCTACAATGAATCTTTTATCTTACAAACAATATGTCTTAACAAGAAAGCCAAGAATGTATCAAATATATATTAAATAGTATAATATGTAACCAATTAAAAAATAATTAAATAATATGATAAAAATAATTGATCTGAAGATAACTCAATTCATATATTTTACGATATAATTTTTTATTAAATTCTTTGCAACATTTTGCCTCTAATAATATTTACAAAATTTCAAGATTATCAAAGTTAGAAAAAGAGGAAAATGTATATTTCTTTCCACGACGCGTAATCAATTGTTTGCGAAAACAGTGTATTAAAAATAAAAAATATAATCTCTCTTTCACAAATCATGAAAATATTTTTTTCCTTCTAATTTTCGAAATATTTGGCATATAATTTCCAAATTTACCTTTTACAGGCTTAATCATAACTTCTTCCATTTTTTCTTTATCCTTTTCCTGAATTTCTGGCGTAGATATAGATGTATTTAAATCTTGAAGATTTTCCAACTTCAGGTATTCGAGCGCTTCATTAATTTTGTCCACGAATATCAAACTTTCAGCGGCATACAAGTTGCCTAGCATTTTATATGCTCCAGGCAACTTGTTAAAGCTTAATAGAGTTTTTGCATGTTCGAGAGAAAGTATATAATCTCCAAGACATAAAGAAACATAAGCGCTAGCAGCTAAGATACTAATTTTTAAATTAAAAGATTCAATAGCTGTAGCTCGTGACATTAACGTTGTATGTTGGATACCTAAAATAATTATACATCTAAATAATTATACATCTAAAAGACTTATGTGTATATAATAGCACATATATGATTATAAATTATATTCTATACCTAAATTGTGACCAGATGTTAATGATAGTGATACTGAATTCGCCATGGTTGCCAATGAGCCAGGCACACTCGGCTCATTATTGTTCGGTAGTAAAAGTAATGCATTCTTCAGACATAAATATCCAAATTCCAATGTTGGTTGTGGGATTGCATAAGATAGGCCTTCTGAATGATATTTGATATCTTTTGAAAGAGATGTGGCTAATATGATTTTTTTATGGATACCAGAACCTATAATTTTCTGCACCAAATCTTTACGTCGTTTTGGAATATTGAAATCAACTTTGTTTGACTAAAAAAAATAAACAATATACGATTGTATTATTATATTGCACATATGTTTTCATGATCACATAATCATTAAAATAGTGTAGTTGCAACAAATAATGTTTCCAAAATATTAATGTTTATTAACAAGTATTTTTTCAAGGTAGAATCAATATCACAAAATTGCAACTTACATATTTATAACTGTAGATACAACATTCTGCCATTCTGAGCAAGAGTTTAGGATTATTGTGTATCTTCTGTGCTACTTCTGTAAAGCAATCAAAGGCTTTTGATGCTTTACCAGCATATAATAATGTTACACCCAAACTATACATTAACTCGTAATGTTTATTCCCACCAAGTGTGTATAATGGTTGAGAAGATAAAGGATCTGTACAAGTTTTCTTCTTTTAATATTGACATTGTATGTGTACGAATTGTTTAGAATAATCAAAAATCAAAAATACAAAATACTCGGTTCATTGCTGTACTTCATTCAAATGTGCTTAAATTCAAATATATTTCAATCAGTTCTCTCTCGAGGAATATATATTTTGAAACAAAAGATGGAAGATAATACTTGAATGTATTGGGAATAAAATAAAAAAAGGTATTTAAAAAATTCTATTTAAAAAGAAAATCTGAACAATGCTTAACACCTTCAAACCTGATTTTATTAAAACCATGTTTAAAAAACCTATTAAATTCAATTCACTTATGCGCACATTAATAAGTAATTCATATTAAATAATTAAGTTTTTTTTTCAAAATTTTGACTATTTTTTCAACATATACATTCTACACATCAGATCTTGGATGATATTGATAGAATTAAACAATTTCAATGGATAATGTCTTCAAATTTGATGTATTACAATGTACGCCGATCTATAGGATTTACTTTACATTTAATAATTGTAAGAATTACCAGCATCTTTAACTTGCATGCTTTCCAATGCAAATTTATTTGCACGCAAAGCTTTCTGGAGACAAGTACAAGCCAAAGTTGGCTTGCCCATCGCAAGATGCAGACATGCCATATTGTTATAAAATAAAACAGCCGAAGATTCTCCACATAATCTATAAACCATGTATTAATGTGTTTTAGAATTGAGCAAGAACTAATCTACTTGGAACATTTTTACTTATTTTAAACAATATTATATTATATTAATAAAAAAAGTTATTTCTATGTATTTTTTATAATATTCCATTACATAACAAGAAATGCTATACAAAATGATTAGAACAGATTATAGTAAAATCAAAATGACTGTATAAATTAGAATAGATTGTAATGCTTTTTCAAATAAAGATAAAAACAAATAAAGATCACTGAATTATAGAACATAATTTTTTCCATAAGTGTACATAGAGCAATTGAAAAATACAATTGCGTTTTTTTTCATTTATATAAATCCATTTATACATATAAATCTCATCTTCACATTCCATTATGTAACATTTTCTTTGACAGATATATAACACAACTGTTACATTATATTGTTTAAAAAAATAGAAACGTCCAAGATAGATAAAATTGTATCGTTTCAATTTGTGTATAATATTAAGAATATTTACAAATTTTTGGCTTTGCTTCATGCATTTGTATTTAATTTAGTTAATATATATGTAACATACTTAAAATCAGTTTCTTTCATATTAGAATTCAAAAATTGTATTGCCTTTTCATAATTTCCTCGTAAATATTCCAGATGAGCCTTCAAAAAAATTGTTGATGTATTCTAAAAATAATAAAAGTATACATTTTGTATGTGTATATCATAGACTACATTATCACAATAAATAACAATAGTGATACCACTATGCCCAATGAAACTAGTGTCTTCCATTCTTTTTTACACAATTTCAGTTGATGAGTCAAAAGGTATATTCTTGCTTTGTATTTCAAAAGTTTAATTTTAAATGCATCTATCACTATATCACCAACATCTTTTTTTTGCTCCCTTTGCTCTTTAATAGATTTTATTACTCCATCCTTATCAATAGAGGATGATATCTTGGAATTGTCAGTAGATATAAATTGACTTTCCACATAATTTAATATTGATAAAGCTGCGTCTGGTTGTTCCGTTACTATATATAACTCGATCAATAATAGACAAACTTTATGTGCCAAAGTTTCCTCTAATAATAAGAAAGTATATATTAAGTAGTATATTAAGTAAGTATATATTAAAAATAAATATTCCATAAGCAAAATATATCTAAAGTACATCTAAAATATATCTAATATACATTTTATTTAATGTAAACCAAACTATCTAGCACTGCATGCTTTTTTTTTTAAGCATAACTCTAGCTTTTTATTCTCATATTCTGTTAAATGATCAGCTATTGTATATCTAATTTTAAAAAATTTCTTTGAAACTATTATCACACTTACATACCCATTGGCTCAATAAAAGCAAATAGCCTAGTCATGATTTGAAGCGCAGCATTATATTGTTTAGTGTGATATAATAAAACAGCTTGATTATATCTCATAACACACTTCTCAACATCATCGATAGCCTCGTTAGAATCCATCGTTGATATTTGACCACATATCGCATTCAAACTCTTTCGTGTCAACTCAGTTTTTTTCAAGTCACTTTTATAATATTCCACTACAACTTTGTTATGTGTAACTTTAAGATCTGTAGGTCGGAGGCTTTCCAACTTGTTCAAGTACGACAAACACGACGCGTAAGCACCTTTTTGAAATTCCGATAGTATACTTTGAGCTAACTCGCGCTCTTGCTCAGTTATAGCAGAAACACTGTCTTTACTTTGGGATTCAGAAATTTCACTCATGATGCATCGATTATGAGTGATTCTCGATGTATAATTGTAAACTTTGTAGTCAATTGTATATACAACTTTTTGATTCAACCCAATTCAATCAAAATAAAAGGGCAGAGAACTTTATGTAGAGGTTATGGTAGGTATGGTTCACCAACTCCGATTAATCACTGAACATATATATATATATATATAGTTCAATGCGATTAACCTAATTGGTCAAATAAATGTTAACTATGATTGATCAATTCTGTTGAACAGCCAATGTGATTGGACAGTTCCATGTAACAAATGGTCGATTAGTTAATCGAAGTTGGTGAGACCGACTCTGTGGTTCTGACCTACCATGCTGCTATCTTGCAGTGATACAACAAAATTACAATACATTTTTTTCTATTACTCGTACGATAGAGACGTACAAAATCTTATAAAAATGGAAAAATAAAAAAGAGGCTCTCAAATCATATTTATTCTTGAAATATTAATCAACTTTTGAGAGCATTATTTCTATTATTTCTTTATTTTTATAAAGTTTATTATGTCCATTTATCAATTGATAAAAGAAAATGTATAATTTTGTATCGCTGTAAGATAGCAGCACAATTTGTTTTTACATGTAAAAAGTAACCTGGCAGTAGATTCGATCAGAAATTGCTACAAATCAACACCGAAAATATAGTTTAATTAATGTTCTGCCTCGAATTTTATTTTCTCAATTAATTTATATATTTTTTCTAGCAATAAGCTATAATAGATTGATCTTACTCGTGCCGGTATAATGTGTGGAATATTTTGTTCTATATATCAACCCCAACAAGATTCTGAATCTTCTGAACAGGTATATGCAAACGAATTGTTTACATTAAAAATAAACACTGCAAAATTTGATTAGATTCTAAAATTTTGAAAGATGTGTAACTATTATAATTATATCATTTTTGTTTTTTTCCTATTTGAATATAGACTAAAAAATTTTTTCTACTAGAATGAAACTAAGAAATTGAGAGTTTGACATTGCATTATTATTGCGAAATTATTTAATTTTACAGAAACTACAAAAGAGATTCGTTATATGATATTCATTATAATAGACATAAAGTATAGTAATTTTTTTCTTGATCTATTGATTCAATTTATCTATTTTAGTGGAATATTTGCAAGGATGCAATAACCGCTCGAGGTCCTGATTACTTTATGGAGAAACATTTGATTTTGAGTCATGACTGGCATGGACATTTTGCTGCCTCAGTATTATGGATGCAAGGATCGAGAATAATGACACAGCCAAGTTTGGATGATAATGATAACTTGTTACTTTGGAATGGAGATCTTTTCTCGGGTTGTTTGGTACGTAAATCATATATATATATATATAT
>NW_017259590.1:1146366-1149532 GCF_001594045.1 Atta colombica
ATATATATATATATAAAATAAATTGCTAGAATAATCATATTTGTTTTAGGCACAAGATGAGATTTGCGATACAAATATCATATTGACTGAATTACAATCTACTACAGATATCATGTCTGTACTTCGAAAAATTGAAGGTCCTTATTGTTTAGTATATTATAAAAAATCGAGCAATACCTTATACTTTGGACGAGATATTATCGGACGACACAGTTTACTTTTAAAAGTAGATAATAAAAGTAATTCATTAACTTTAACTTCGGTTGCAAATAAAAACATAAGAGGAATTGTAGAAGTACCGGCTATAGGTATCTTTGTAATGAATTTAAATATGTCACAGATAAATTTAGCATGTTATCCATGGAAAGAACCTGATTTGAAGTTTACGGATGTTATTGAAGTATTAGAAACAAATTTAAATGTAGATATTGATATTAAAGAAACTATATTGAATACTTGTTCGTCAGTACTGGCGAATTTGCATCTGCATCCAGATCCAAAGGATGTGGAATATCTAGAAAATGTACCATGTAGCAAAGATTTTAATGAGATATTGCAATATCTGTTGAAAAATCAGGAGGTAAATGAAAGAGTCGAATGTTTGATGGAATTGTTACATCAGTCTGTGAAAATCAGAATAAAAAAGAAACCAAATTATTGCAAGGAATGCATAAAATTAATATTAAACGGCGGAAATGTTACTTGTGCTCATTCCAAAATTGGTGTATTGTTTTCTGGTGGCCTAGACTCTGCAATTTTAGCAGCAATTGCTCACAAATACGTTCCAGAAGATGAAAGTATCGATCTCATTAATGTGGCATTTGAAAGACTGGGAAGCAAAAATCAGAGCATGAGTCATACGAACAATGAAAAGGGGAATATAATGCAGAAATATGATGTGCCAGACAGAAAAACGGGACGACAAACATATTCCGAATTGTTACAAATTTATCCCAACAGGAAATGGAATTTTATAGAAGTACAGTGTCTATGTTTGAAATATTTCTCTCAAAATCTTTTCGAAAAAAGAAAAAAATAGAAAAAACTCGTGGAATCATTTTTCTTATTACAATGTTTATTTCAGTGTAACATCACACAAATGGAATTGCAACTGTATCGCGCATCACGAATTTGTGATTTATTGCATCCATTGTGTACAATTCTGGATGAGAGTCTAGGATGTGCTATGTGGTTTGCAAGTCGAGCAAAAGGTGTCCTCTACCCAGCCAATGAAATATACGAATCGCCATGCAGGATATTACTTTTAGGCATAGGGGCAGACGAATTATTTGGTGGATACATGAGACATAGAACTATATTGAAGCATAAAGGATGGGATGCGCTGATACAAGAACTAAATGTCGAATTGACTAGGATTTCTGAAAGAAATTTAGGTCGAGATGACCGAATTGTTTCTGATCATGGGAAACAATCCCGTTTGCCATATCTCGACGAAAATCTGGTGAAATATGTGCAGCATATAAAACCATGGGACAGGTAAATTTAAATGGTGATAAGCAATTTATGGGTTACTACAAATGAATATGTATAATTATTGATAGATGTTATCCGACTGAAAAAATGCCAAGTGGATTGGGAGATAAATTACTGTTACGTTTGTTAGCCTGCAAAATTGGTTTTCAATGTACGGCTAACTTTCCTAAAAGAGCTTTCCAATTTGGATCACGAATTGCAAATGGTAAAGAAAATGGTAATGATGTATCAAATAGATTATAAAACGTAAGTAATATTATTAACGCAAATTTTATTAATCTACTACAGTTACTATTATTTTCAAATTGAATAAAAAGAGATGATTTCTGCTGTGTTGCAGTCACAACTATCCTACTGCTAATAATTTTAATGATACGTGCGTGTGTTGAGCTTTCATAATTTTATATATATATATATATATTGTAAATAAATTAATTGATACCTATACATAATTATATTATTTAATATATCTATTATAGTGTATCTCATGGATCATCTACAATGGAAGTAATATTGAATAATAAGCAGTAAGATCGTCATCGTGATTCACATTTTGATTTTTTAATTTTTATTTTGATTATATTTTTTATTACTTATTACATACTATATTCTTTTATTTTCACTGTTATTATTCAAATAAATGTTTATAAGATAAATCATTTTATAAATATATATTCCAGCAACTTTATATTAAATAAAATATAATAAATTATTAATATTGATGATAGTATGATTATTTTATCTCAAACCATATCACATCTTTTCTGTGGCAAGTCAAACTGCGCGTAATTTGTTATGAGACTGATCGATAATCGTAAATCATAAATAAGGATATATCAAATATTTAGTTCGCACCAATTTGATACGTGTACTAATCAATTTAACGGTGTAAAAAGATCTATATTGTTTTCAATACTAATGTAATAATAGTATTTATATACTATTACTATTAAATAATATTACCCGCGTGTAATATTATTTAATATTAAGTAATATTTTATAGGCATACTTTTAGAATATTATATGTAACATTTTAATAACATTTTATATAATTATTACATAATATTTCTGAAATACATATACTTTTATGCACTTTTATATCTACTGACATTTCAATAACAAATACCTATATTAGACTAAAAAATTAATTGTACAGTATTTCTTTAGGTTCGTAAACTATTTACAAAAAATTTGTTTATATATTTTACAGCTTTATTTTCCAAACAAAGTACATTTATACAGATACATAAATTTGAAAATAACTGTGTTTTGCATTAAGATGGAGGCAAGTTTGCAGTACTTTATAGGTAAATCTAGTAACTTTATTAGAGAGTCACTAATCCTGCCACTCCTGCCAGTTGAATTAAGAACGATTCAACGTCAGATTCACATCGGTCAGATCAGGTGAGACAGTGAAAAGCGTGTATCAAAAAAAGTTGATTAATTTTAGGTTTAAGTCTCTTTGTTCTCTTAATTATTAAATAAAATACGTTATTTAAATAAGATCCAGAAAAGATCTAATGAATTTAATATTTAATATTGAAAAAAATAATTGTTTTAAAATAATACTTATTTGGATAGAAATTAATAGGTTAATGATTATTTATGACGATTGATTAACCTCAATATCGTATAAATCTTTCATGCATACATATATATATATATATATATA
>NW_017259590.1:1149632-1174387 GCF_001594045.1 Atta colombica
TATATTTTTTTTTTTAAATTTATACCATCTCAAGATCGAAGATTCTCAACATTGAAGATTCTCTTAACAGTTTATCATGATCGAAGTGAATTATAATTTGATACAATATGATACAGTCCTTCATTAAATTGAAATTATGTTGTATAAGAGAACAGGATAAATGTGTGTGTATGTGTGTGTGTGTGTGTGTGTGTGTGTGTGTGTGTGTGTGTCACATTTTGACTGTTAATACAAAAAATAAATAAACATTGTTTGTATTTCAGTGTGTACGTAGATACATAAGCAGCAGTTTTATGTGATTATTTTGTCTTTAATCACACGAGTTTCATTAGGTATGTTTGATAGAAATAATTATTAGGTACTGATAATATTAGTTTTATTATACATATTTATTTATTAGTTTTATTATACATATGCAAAAAAGTAATTTGGAGCCATATATTTTAATATATGTAATATGAAATACTATCTATTATAATGAACAAGATTCCTGTTATTTTTTGCAGATATATGTTATGGAGAAATTAGCATTAATTAATTAGGAAATCATGAAAGAAAAACATGGCTGAGCATGGCAATGACCTTTATGAACAACAACTTTTTGCTGTATTTGAAAGCTGTTTGACAAAAGGAGAGGATGAACTCAATGAGAATGATTTGTTTTCTATTTGCAATAAATTACATCTTGATGAATTGATTGAGGAATTGAAATTGTGCATTTGCAAACATCATCCAAATAAACAAACAATATCCTTTCAAGAATTCCGAGATGGTTTATTACTCTTGTTGAAAAAATTCCAAGGTTCAATAATCGATAAACAGCATATTATACAACCATATCATAATTTAAATATATGCAATCGAGATATCGAGAAAAATCAAACTTTACCATTGGTCACAAGTACTTCGAGAGTTCATCTTCAAGATATGAAAGCTAATGTTACAATGGACGAGAGCAAACTGATACGCTTATGGGAGAAAGTTAAGGTTTATTTAAGTGAAAATGCAGAACCTGCAACGATACAGTTTATATCGAGTTGTTTAGAAATTCCAGAACTCCCTAAACAAATAACAGAATCTATCTTTGAAAGTCTTGATCGCAATTGTGATGGATTGATAAGTTTTGATGAGTTTGTAATTATATTTCAAAAGAGAAAAAATATTAAGATTTTACGAGAGAATACCGCATCTCATAGCAGTATTGTAAACTATGATGTAAACACATTAGATTTTAATACATGTGTGTCTTGTGAAATTGATTCAACACAAACTAACAAAGATTCGGATAAGGAGGGCAAAATTGCTGGTGTTTCTAATATAGCTACACTATCATCCAGTGGAGATCTTGATGCTTTGGATACAAGTCTTGCAGAAATAACAAATATCATATGCGATGAACTCAAGAATTTAAATGAATCATTAGATAGTAATACCATTCAGACTCATATTAGTTTATTACGAGAAATGATGATTACCCATCAGGATGAGCAACGCAATTTAACTGCTATAATAGACAACATGAAAGTGGAAAGAGAAAAAATGCGGATTGACATGTTAGAAGCCAATGAACGGGCGAATTTATTAGCACAAGAGATTGATGAATATCATGTTCAGTTGGAAAAAACGAAAAAAGATTTACAGAGACAGAGCGAACAACGTTATGCTGAAATCACGAAAGAATTATCAGATCAACTGAATATTGAACGGGAGATGGATGCCGCGACTCTAAAATCAAAAGATGATCAGTTACAGGCACTACAAAAAGATAATCATGATATGAAAAATAAAATCGTACATATCTTGCAAGAGAATCAAATGCTCGAAGCAGAGAATAAAACTCTTCTTAGCCAAATTGAAAAGTTACGGCAATCTAATAATGATTTGTTAACTCAAATAAAAGTGTTAGATGCAGAGCAGGATGAGATACAAAGCATAGAAGCCAAGCAACAGGAACAAGTTAATTTTTTCGTTGATCGTATTAAACAGTTACAATCAGAAGTGACGCTCTTACGAGATCAAAACGACGAACTTTGTGCGGAATTGGAAAATTCGAAATGTTATGGCAAAGATACGACATATAAGACACCATCATCTTTGGCATATGATTTACAATTAGATGAGAATCGAGATGAAAACCATATGACACAAGAATTTGAAGTGGATCGGCAGATCAGTGGTAAAGCATCATGTGATGACTTTGAAATACCAATGGAAAGTCAGACTGATATATCTAATTCTGATACAATGGAATACAAAAGAGATATAATTATAAAAGATTTGGAAAATATATTATCAACAAGTGCAAAATGCCTACCAGAGAAATGTTCTTTGAAAGCTAGTGTGTCGAAATTGCTTACTTGCCTGCGATCGGACTTTGCACTACGTTGTCCCGCACAAGACTTCGGGAAAAGTATAGCATCTGAGCTTGAAATGGAATGTGAGGAACGAGCTAACGAATCTTTGCGAGATTTAGTCGTTTCGAAAATACCAAAGCAACCTTCTATGAAACGTACAACAAATAGTGCAGAAGATTTAAATAATTTCATTGGTCAAGATGCAAAAAATCTAACACAAAATAAGGCAATGAGTCTTAGAGATTACCCACCGCGAAAAGAAGAATATCCTATGGATCAATGCAAAGCCAACAAGGAGAAAAATAATTTTCCGAACGTTACTGAAGTCGAAAATATTTCAAGAATTGTGATAACAAACACAGAATCATTAGAGATAGAGAAGAAACAATTGACTGAACGTTGTCAAGAACTCGAACGAAGTTTAGATTTATTAAAAACGGAATACGAAGAATGTGAGGATTATTGGGCTGCCAAATTAGAAGAAGAAAGACAGCTTTTTGAGCAAGAACAAAAAATAAGTGACGACAAACTTGCCGAGCTTATTAATAAAATAACAGAATATGAAGAATTAATTAGTCCTTCGGATAAATCAAAAAATAATGGACGATTGTCTCCTATAGAAGAAAAGTTTAATTTGGAGCAACAGGTAAGATAAAATCTGTGTTTGCATTTAAGCTTGTTTTTGTTTTCGAAATACACATACATGCATACTCATATTATTTTACTGATAAAAACATTTTTATATTTTAATGTCTCAGTATATAGATCTCGAAGAAGAATTTGAAAAATGGAAAATAAAAACTGAAAATGACATTTCTCAGAAGAATCTAGAAATTGGAGACCTCCGTGAAAAGTTAAGACTGATAGAACAACCAATTACAAATGATTCCTATGTACAAGTACCAGACGAAATTTCTTTAGTAACATTGTCAGATTCGTCACACTGTAAATCTTCCAGTATGTCCAGTATTCTATCAACCAACGAAATATTCGCGAATACGGATTTATATGGCACAAACAATCAAGCATGTCATACTTCAGCAGAATTTCCATTATCCAATAATCTTAATAAATTGTTGAAACAAGAGGATCACATAGACGGTCATAATCTATATAATACCGACTGCTCTATGAAAGTAACAAAAGGTATAAATAAAGATCAAAAGATATATCATAATAGTTCACATATTGCTGATAAAACTATGTTCGCAATGAAAGAGGAAGATAAATGCGATTCAGAATTTAAATTGATACATAATGCAATGAAAGAAACTAATTGCACATGTTCCGAGAATAATGTTCAACAGCAAGTAGATTGCATCGATCTAAACATTTTTCAGAACTTAAAAATGAAACTTTACGCACAAGAACGCAAGAAACGTCATCTGCAACGTTATATTAAACAGCAGCGGCAGTATATTGAAAGATTATTACAACGTAAGTTATTATGATAAAGTAATTTAATACATATTCAAAATTGTGTTTGTATGAAAAACATGTATACTCTTTTTTAAAATTTATCTTGTGTTTTTAAGATTTATCTTTTTAAATCTTTTTAATTTAAGGACAAAATTATTGCAATTTGCTATATTACAGGTATTATGGTGCAGCACCAAACGGAAGTATGTGAGTTACAGTGCCTTCTCCGTAATACTCAAGAAAGACTTCACATACAAGTTCAAACAACTGTTGATCAGGTACGACAAAAGAAATTCATAATTATGCATTAATTTATAAATGGTTTTATGTTGTTCCACTTTTTCCAAATAAGTTGTTAATCACATTCTATGTATATCACTAATTACGAAATTGGAATAAAAGAATACAAATGGTGGATAAAAATTGTGTTATATACATTAAAAAATAATTCATCTGTGTGTACATACATGTACATATGTAGATGAATCATCTTTCTAAAATTAATGAGTATTAAAAAAGGTACATATCAATTTTGAAATATTACACAGAGTGATTAAAGTTAAAATGATAAGCTTTAATATAATGATCTAATAAAATAAAAATTTATCATTATTTTTATCCCATAGGCTGATAAATTAGCAAGTGCTGACATTTTGGTGAAGGATTTATACATAGAAAACGCATATCTAACATCACACATGAAGCGCTTGCAAGAACGATATCTTATATTAACAGGCCTTGATGTAGAATCGACCTCAATGTGATGTCTACAAATAATTATTTACAATTATGATAAATGAACATCTCTTTGTATGTATCGTATGAAAATAATGTATATTATTTATTTATGATGTAAAATTATTAATTAACAGTATAAAAGTGTCGTATAGCATAAGGCCGGAATATAACTCAGGGATGCAAAAGGTTAGAAAATGTATGTTTTAAAACGGGTGCCTTCAGTTTTTAATTTGATTTAAAATAAGAGATTTGGCTTATATATGTGTAACATACATATATATACACACACACATACGAGCAATTGTATAGTAAATAAGAGAGAAATATTATGTAAGCAGAATTGATTTACTATTTCTAGTTAGATGATAGCATCATGGTTTTGTATATAGATGAGTACACAAAAAACGAAACAATAATATACAAATATTAAATATATTAAGATTTTAAGCATATGTATGTAAAATCTTGTATATAATTTTATACTTGTTTAAAAAATTATCCATTTGGCCTGAATATTTTTTTTAATAACTTATATTAATTTTTTTTACATCAATTGATTCATGCCATTCTGTTCAAAAATTAAGATACGATTATAGAAAAAATAGTTACGAGATATTTAATATTTCATGTTAATATGTGTCAGAATAAAGTAGAAAATATTTTGTAAACTATTGGTTTTATCTCTATCTTATTTTTATATACAAAATAATTAAAGGAACCTTATTACGTAAAAAAATATAATTCCATTAAAAAAATTATACATATATGTTTTGTATATCCTTTTTATATATTTATGAATCTGGTGTGAATATGTGTATATGTACTAATTTGGTATGAAGTGATGCGCGCGCGCGCGCGCGTGTGTGTGTGTGTGTGTGTGTAGTATGAAGTGTGTAGTGGAAATATGTTCTGCTGGAAATATGAATGTGTACTACACTTTGATTACTCTCCTTTGGGTACTCTCATTTTAAGCAGGTTTAAGGCCGGTTTCAGCCAATGCCAGTTAAAATGTGCTCCCATGAGATGAGGAATATCGGAACGTTTGTGGTTTCATTTCGCTGATTTCACTCCGTTAAGATATATTTTCCTATTTCTCATTGCTGCAGTAGCCCTTAAAACAAACATCTGTGTAGTAACTCAATAGCTGACTAAACGTTCACTGCTATTGATGTATTCTTCTAGATCTAAAATTATAATTGGATGATCCGAAAAAGTAACAACGTTTATATCTTCTGAATACAGCCGATGTGTTGTAGTTTTTGACCGCTGTTCAACGTTGTCATTGACGTTTCCTTGAAATATAACCTTGAAATTATGTGATATTTTGACAGTTTGGAAAGTAACAACACAGTGATACAAAAAAGCGTTGCGTATAATGTATGAAGCACAAGTATACACATACACGTATATATCTTCTCTAAAATCTGACAGCAACGATAATTAATAATACATGTCATAAATGCATGCATAGATTATGCATGTATTTCATCTCATAAAAATCTTATAGCAAATAAGCTTAATGATGTAAATATTTGACAGAATGAAATAGTGTTATATTATTATTTATCTTATGCGTTATCAATTAATTCTATTGCATAATTCTATTGAAAGATTATATTTTTATAAATTACACTTGTATGTGTGTCATATGAAATGTATGTATTCATTATTTTAGAAGATACCGTTCATGATGGATCCTGAGACAATAACAATGGGCGAGAATTTATTCAAGCTGCAGTGTTTAATTAAAACTACCGAGATACAGCATAGTGTACAGTGCAAACTTGAAAGAAAATTATTTTTTGCATTAGCAACCAACAATGCTGAAATTATTCTTTATTATAAAAGGGAATCTTCTTGCCTACCTGTTGTTAAAAAAATACCGTGGTTTCAAGGGCTACATAAACAAATAGCTGCTTTTTGCTTTGATTCAAGTGGTACTTGGTTATTGTGTGTAACTTTAGATGGTTCGTTATACATATTGCCTGCTTTAACTTTAGTTGGTGAAAATTGCATCATTGACAAAAAATGGAAGACTGACGATGCAACATATATATCTTTTGTAAATTCACAAATTTCTCATTTCAGGTAATTTTATTAATAATTTTTGTGAATAGACAGTAATTGTAAAGTTTACATTGTCTTCTGCTATAGCTGCTGCTTTATTTTCTTCTGCAGACTATTTTTTATTCTTATTATTCTTTATCTTATAAATATAATTTTCTAATTGTATCTATACAAGATTTCTTAAAAATTATACCATTTTTAGACCAATAGCTATTACTTGGTGGAGGAATACAAAAATATCTGAAGACGTAGGCATTATAGGAACGGAATGTGGAGCAATTATATTTATAAATCTTTCAAATGGACAACAACTAGGCATAACATACATTAATGAAAGTATAAGCAGTCTACATATTTGTGAAAATGAATACAATGAGATTGTATCTCTTTTGATAACAAGTAAATTTCAACAGCAATGGCGTTTATCTTTGGAACATATGTCTTTTAATTTTTTACATAATGTTGAAAACGAAAGACCTTGTAATGAACTAAATTTAAGTGGTGCTAGTCATAATAATGAAGATTCCGTTCCTAATAAATCTAAATTAAAAGAACTTAAACAGCTCTCTGTTGAAAAATTGGCTACTCTTAAACAGAAGATAATTGATACTAAAAATCAAACATTAAAGGAGAGTTTACAATGTCATGGTAGGTATACAAGAATATATAGAAAAACGTTCAAAATAATATTAAATGCTTCTCAGGAAAAATGATGGAACACTTATATTATTATTATTTTTTTATTAATGTTTAAACGATATTCCATATTTTTAACAAATGAGAAAATTTTCATTATTAATTCGTGCTTTAAAAATAAATATTTATGATGAAAAATAAATATTTATATACGTTTTTTTTTATTATCTATTTATGCGGAAAAAATATACAATTACATACATCTTTTAATCTGGAATAAACATGATCATATAAAGAAAGGCTTATACAAGTGATAAATATATTTCGATTGTATATTTATCTTGTCATCATTACTATTACTAAAAGATTCATAAAAAAACAGTTATTATATGTATTGATATCACAGATGCTGCAAGTAACAAAGAAAATGATAATGGAATTCCTGTTAATTCGGAAATATCACAATGCAAATTAGGTTTTGTTAGTCCAGAATCAATATCAAAAGATACTTTTCTATCTTTGCAATATGACAGAGAAAATCGACAATTGTATACATGCTATCATCCTGTCACTAATTATATCACAGTGAGATCTCTTTGTAATATTTTTCCTCAGTTAATTCCCAAACCCTTAATATATTCTAGACTTCTAATATGAAAATTTCTTTATTTTAGGTACATGGTCCAAATCTAACTGTGGTACCTTTGTCAATGCACAAAGTGTTTAAGTCATGCGAAACTGTTTTATTAGCACATAGATTATTTTTTATTACCGATATTAATCAACATGTAATATATATAATATCTGATCAATTGTCCGAGACTCATGTAAACAAAGACTATCAGTTTAATCCCGAGTCTATTATCGGAACATTTTCTTTTAAAAATAGTAAGGAAGTAATACGCGCGGTATACAAAGTAACACAATTCAATAATATAATACCGAGAAAAATTTGTGAAGAAATCGAAAATAAATGTACCTTACCAAGGAATGTGAAAGATATTAAGATCGAACCATTTAGTTTGGATACATGTATAATTGTGACAAACCGCTGTGTATACGAAGTTGTATTAAGGTCAGTTTAAAATTTATCATTTATGAAAACACAAGAGGGTTCAACAAAACAAACTAAGAAACAAAATTATAATAATAGATCTTGTTATTCAACAAAGATCTATTTTTTAATATTTTTTTTCAATGTTGGCAATTTTGATGTGCAGCACGCAAAATGTTATTTAGTTACTTTTATTTTTAAAAATCAAGAAAACAAATATATTACATTATTTCTTGAACTTGCTTATATTTCTCTGAGATATTATAATTCTAATACTAATTAATTTTTAAATACTTGTGTAATTTTTTGCTGTTATGCATTATAATTATTGAACTATTGTTTTACTTTAGAAAATCTCTTCTTTCGATCTTTATGGAATTAGTATTGAAGAGAAACGAGTTGCAAGAAGCGGGAAAATTAGCAATGATTTTTGGATGGAATGGACAACACTTGCTGGAATATGTTGGCGATTTATTCCTGTCAAATAAAGAATTCTCACGCGCAGTAGCTTCATATAAAATGTCTAAGGTAGCTAAGATCTGAATTTCTCTCTATCCATCTATGTTTCTTTCCTATATGTTTTTATCTTATCAACATTTTTATTTCAGTGTAAATTATTGAAGAGCGTATTAAAGTTTGCATCAGTAGGCCATACATCAGAATTACTGAGTTGTCTAACTCATTGTTTACTTACACCTCTTGTTACTGAAATGCCTATTGCAACAAGGATACATTTATCTAATTTGTGTGTACTTTCTTTTATTGAAATGACACTGAGGATTTGGTCGGAACAATCTAAAGCAATTTATAAAGAATTCTTGTAAGTCACATCTTACTTTTATTAAATATATTATATTTCCTGTATTATGAGGCATCTTCAATTAAATATCTATACATATTTATTAACAACAATTTTAATGATTTTCAAATTTCGAAATAATAACTTTGAATAATTTCCTCTTACGATAGCTGCCTCTTTATATGCAATTTCGATATACTTTCAACGATTTAAAGATTCTTGTTTTCTTTTCTGGTTTTCATTTTTTTATCTAGAGATTCAAATATAAAATATAAGTCTTAAAAGATTATTAAAAAAATATAAAAATAGTGTTCGCGCATATATGTTTATATAATATACATGTATGTATCATATAAAATTCTATTTTACCCGAAAGTTTCCATTTTTAGATACTTTTTATCTACAAATACATTTTACGATGAATTATTAGCTATTAATATAGCTGGTCAAACTTATCTTTGGGAGGTATTACACCACTTGGCTACACAAAGGAGTTTATACAGTCAAATGTTAGACATTCTCATAAAGGCGATACAAATATTTGGCACAAACGACATTCATTCAAAGTCATGTAATATATATGCATATTTCATATATACACATACGTGTATACATGCATACATAATATGTAGGATTTAATATATGTATTTATTTTAGATGGTTTACTCATATGTTTGAGTGAATCTGATTTAATGCAATCAATGTTATTGAATTACGATTTAGCTAGATCTCACATATTATTTGTACGTAATAATCTGCGAGATTCTCATATCTTTGTACTTCAGGTGAGAAATCTTAATATTTCATTTAAATTCACTTGGCAAAGTTATAGAGATGTTTGCATCGTAAATTAAATTATTAATAAATGAGTTATATGTCTGAGAGAAAAATATAAATATCAAGTTATTTTCTCTTTACGTTTATAGAATTTGCAAAAATCAAAGAAAAATTATCTCGATCAAATTAACCAAATGTGAATTATGAATTAATATTTGATACATTTCATGGACTCAAAATAGCCTTAGATTATTGTTTGAGTATTATTGTTTAACAACTTGAAATGTTCCACAGAGATTAGTAACATTGTACGATCCAACCAATTCAGTATTACGGCCTAGATTAATACAATGTAAAGCACGTCATAAAATGCTATCATACGATTTACGATCTAATCAATGTGATTCTATAGATTCTACGGATAATATTGTAAGTATTGAGTTTCTAATATGGGATGTTCTTAACACTAGAACCGCGGGTCTAAATTAATCTAATCACGGTAAATCTAGCTTTTTATGAGAGAGTTGTCACCATAAAAATAATTAAACATGATTATTTATGAAAAGTCATAAAAATTTAAAGCTACACATACAAATGCAAATTAACTGGAAAAGAAAAATTATCGAATGAGTAAAAAATGGTAGAGCTGTGATTCTAATGTTAAGATTCGTGCATAATATGAATGATTAGTATTTAAATTATCTGAGCTATTTAGAATAATGAGAAATTTTCATAAGTATAAATTTTTTAAATTACTAATATATGAAAGAATGTGTTTTTTTACCAGAATCAAATATATGCTATTTAAACAAGTTTTTTTTTAATTTGATCTTTTATTACTAAGATATTTTATTATATTTGAATTTTAAAAAATAATACAGACAAATAAAAAGTACTAGAAATAAAGATTTTAATAAGAGAAAATCAAGTGAATTTTGGAATATTGTGCAGATTGTTTTGAACAATCAGATGTTTTTTTTAACTACAAATTCTTAGCCAATTAGATTTTCTACATAAGCTTTGATTATTATTTCTTTTTAAAATAATTAGAGAATCTATTTTCTCTATTGAGAAACTTAATTCACTAGAAATTCCTTATTTCTTATTCAATTTCCTTAATTGCTAAAGTTAATTGCCTAAAGTTAATTGCTCGAAGAAATTAACTTGTTTTTGTAACTTTCTCGTGAAGAAAAGATTTTCCAAATCACACGCAGAGAAAATTCGTGGTAAAAAGAACATGTGTTAAAAGTGATTTCAAAATATTTTTATTAATGATAAAAATATTTTACAGGATCAGTCTGATACTCTCGTGGAAGAGATAATAGAAACATTTATACTAGTATTGTTGACTCTTATTCATAAGAAACGATTATTAAATCCTAATTCCAAATTCACTTTTTTGTATGACGTACAATTGCCGGAGTTCAGCAAGGTAATTCTGAATCTTTAATTATTTACATTCTATATATTTAACAAAGAAAAAAATTCTACTCTAGAAAAGCTGTAGTCTTACTTAATAAAAATCTTTTATTAAAAGATCACAGAATTTGAAGCTTATAAAGATTTTGAAGAATTTTGTTAATTTCTTGTTCTATATTTCGAAACATCGTTTCAAAATCTTTAGGAATTTTATTTTCAATATTACGATGTTAGTATTGTCTACTCTAAACATTTGTTATAAAATTTCTTGTAAAGTTCGAAATCATGTTTGTATCAAATTGCATGACGATAAAACATGGTACAAAATGTTATGTATCTGATTTGGATATTCGAATTTGTTGGAATGAGAAAGGATTATAACAGTCAGATATAATTACAATTTTATACTTTGATCTCAACAGGAATACTCGGAAATGATTATGCATGTTGATTTTAAGAGAAGATCGTTAAGTACTGGATTTTCTCATGTTGCACTTGTTAGAAATGGTAATATCTATACTTGGGGAAGTTCAGTGCAAGGTTGTTTAGGTACGTATATTTGCAGATTGTTTAAAAACGTCTCATTACATATATAAATGCTATAAAATATAAAATAAATATAATAGTAGCATCTCAAAATACATGTAATGTTATGTATATTTAAAAAAAAGATAAATTTATAAATATAAGCTAATATAAGATAAAGATACAAATGATTCTTTCGAATATAAAACTCATACATAAAATTTCATTTTCAATTGTCCTCAATCTCTGAAGAGTACGAGGAAACATGTTTTATAAAAAAAATTTTTTTCTACATATAAGTATACTTTGTATTCTCTTATATTTAAATGTATTAGTTCTGTGAATTTATATATACATATAATATTGATTATACTTTTTCAATTTTATAGTAGCTTTGTTATATTTTTCATATAAAAATTTTCATTCGTGTATTGTGGAGATTGAAGATGATAGAAGATTGAAACATGTTCTTGCATCTTATTAGCGGTATATTTGTTGACTTTGGATTCCCCTTTGTTAGTCATGTTAAATTTCTTTATGATAATTTGCTCATACATATTATTAATAACTATTATATAGGTACTGGCTCTAGCGTTTTGCGATATGGGACACCTCATGCCATATGCTTCTTCAAAAGTATGAAGATTGAAGTTTTTAGTGTATCATGTGGGCATTGCCATACTCTGGCAGTTACTAACAATGGAATCTATGCTTGGGGAGCTAATCAATTTGGTCAGTTAGGACTTGGCAAGGTGTTGCAATGTTCAAGTCCAGAATTAGTTACTTCGTTGGCACAAGAAATTATTGTTGATGCAGTAGCTGGACAATATCATTCTGTAGCACTAACTGCAGATGGTAGAATATTCACATGGGGTTGGGGTGTTCACGGCCAACTGGGCCACGGCAATACCGACGAAAAAGCTACACCATCTTTGGTCAAAGCTCTGCTTGGCGTAGTTGTGTGTTGTATCAGCGCTGGATATGCGCATACTTTGGCACTATCAATAGATGGTGTTTTATATGCTTTCGGATGTAATATTCTTGGTCAATTAGGAACAGGTGATAATATCAAAAGTTCTGTTCCGATAAAAGTATCGTTACCCGACAGGATAACGCTTATAAGTACTGGATACTTTCATAATGTAAGTCAGTAAACACACATAATTTGTGTTTTATATATGTTATATTTTTTATGCAACATGATGTTACAATCATTAAAATTGCTCGTTGCTTTTCATAACAAATCTATATTTTTAACATCATAACAACAGTGATTTTATACATGTATTATGTTCTATGTTTGCAGCTAGCTGTCAGTAATACGAACAAATTATATATATGGGGTGCGAGTCCTCAAGTTCTCAGATTGCAAGCACAAGCGCAAAAGAAGACTCGTATATTGGAGCAACAAGATGCTAATGAAAAAAGGAATAAGGCTCTGGGAGAATTGGAGAAAATACCAAGTGATGCTACAAATCTAAACGGAAAAATAAAAGAAGTTTTGAATAAGAAAGATGGTGTACAAACTAAGTCTTCTCACACGGAAACTTTTGATATAGAAACGCAAAAGAAATTCGAGACTAAAAACGCACATTTGAAAGACTTCAACTTTGATTTGATTGAGGAAAGTCAAACACATTTAAAACCATGTGTTGTTGACACAAGTTTAGTGAAAGGTCAAATTAATCAGGTTCGTAATATAAGGGAACTTGAAATTTATATGCTTGGTTTAATAAATATGACAATTTATGTATCTTTAAATTAAACGCATAAAGAACATTATGTTCGTGACATTAGAAAAGAATCGTGCATACTTTGTAATGTAATTTGTGTGCATTTATGCAGATATCAGTTGGCTGTCATCATAATGCATTAATAACAAAAGATGGCTCTTTATATACATGGGGCCGTAATCTGGATGGTCAAATAGGTAACGGCACGCGACGAGAAGTATTAATTCCGACGCCTTTGTATTATAATTCAGCCTGTATTTTTGCACAAATACCTCCTAGACATAATGATTTTAAAAGAATACAAAATCAACGGGACTTGGACACTGACACCAAATCGAATTATTCACTGGCAAATAATGGAAATGTGCCTGAGAACAATGGGAATATCAGTGATTCGTCGTATATGATATACGTAGAAAATGCTGGCATAAATACTGAGAGAACCAATCCTGTAATTAATGCTGTTGGCGTTGCTTGTGGATATGATTATACAGTCACGATACAATCAGGTTACAAAGAAGCAAGATATACATATTCGCTAATTAAATTATTTATCTTAATGCCAAGACATTTGTCACATAATTCGTTTTGAATTTCTTAAATTTAATCTAATTTAATTATTTGATATGATATTCCTATCTATTTAAAACACACATACATGTAATTATATATGTAATTGAATCTTTTTATATTCTAACTTTTTATATTCTCTCTCTTTTCTCTTACACAATATACAGTACATGATTTTTAATAAATATACGGTTTTTGAAAAGAAACAAATGTTGCACTATAAAAATTATACAATTTCTTTAGGAGGTACGGTATTAGCTTGGGGCAATAATAGTAGAGCGCAATTGGGTCGCATTCCTGCGAAAGATGCACGAGATGCCGATGATAAACTCGTATTACTAAAATCTTCGAAGCGAATAGTACGACTCCCTAATGCGTTGCACGTAGCTTTGGACGTTCCTAGTCAAGTACCTGGTATTTCTATGCCAGTGATATCTTATCGTTCTAATGATGTATTTTCTCTCGCTGGACTTGTCTATCCTTTAAGCGTTATCGAAAAATCACCTGGAGAATTAACGCTTCATTATGTTTTGGAATATTTCTACAGTTTATATAACTCCGCCAATATTATGAAAAAGGTTAATTCATTGCTTTATCTGATTATTAATAAGAAAAGTGTGACATAACAATTAGAAGAAAAAAAGAAAACATTATTTTACTCAATCAATTATTATGGTCAAATTAATATCTTGCGTAAATTATGTTTCTTCCTTCGAAGAATGTTTTAAATAAAAATAAATTTGTATTCATTTCTTCTATTGAGAAGAATGCAACGTGAGAATAAAGTTTTTTTTTTTGCAAAATGATATGCAACATAAATTTTGTAGTCAAATATATTAAATTGAATATTTGAATTTCAATTTAAAACAAAATATAACACAATTATTATTAAAATTAAGAAAGATCTTTTTCTGTTGCAGTGTATTGAATTAGAGAATTATCAAGCTTGTTCTAAAATAGCAACATTAGAAAATAATGTTTTGGCTGCTTTCACTTATCAGTTGAAGATGTTACATAAATTGAATCTTCAGTCCAAAAATTATTCGGAAATTTCACATAAAACAACAGAATCCACAATTCAAATTAATTCACAAAATCATGTAGATGTGATGAGAGATTCTGTATCATCCCGAAATATAAAAAAAAATACTGAATTATTTAATACACAAGCGGAGAAGAATCTCATAGAATCCTTAGAAAACAGCGTTGCTCAAAGCTGGACGAAAATTTCCACAAGTAGATCATTGAATAATTTGCAAACATTAGCACAAGAATTAAATTCTTTCGACTGTCAAGGTGGTTTAGAAGAATTATACAAAACTCGAAAAAAGGATAATTCCTCGAACGTTAATGCAGATCACTCCAACATCGAATATAACTCTAACGAAGATGAACAGAAATGGATTAAAGATTTTATTTTTAATGAAAACGATTTGCTTTTGCAACATAAAAACGTCACTTGTAATTCTGTGCAAAATACAACTCGTTCGATTTATACGAAATCAATGTTAATCGTCAATGACAATCGGTACGATGAAAATAAAGAGAAGACTATATTGTCGGACAAAATGTCCTCTCATTCTCAAAAGAATTACATAATTAATGAAACAATGAAAGCATTAAGGTTTTATTTGAAAAGTATCAATAATGAATCAAATACTGTGAAATGTGAAATATTGCAAAGTGCAATTAGTTTTTGGATTGAGCACAAATTACCGATACAGTGTTTGGAGAATATTTTTCTCGAACATATACATATCATTTATTATCCTCTTGGATTATTACTTTTTTGGTAAATAACACCTTACTGTAATTTTATACCTTAAATAGTTTATGTTTTTGTTATTAAATATCTTGTTTGGAATGTGATATATTTAAAGATGCAGAGGGATTCCAAGACTCGTCAAAAATTCGAATTATTTAATTGTAATATTAAGCATCTTCCTAAAATAGAGCCAGAAAATGTAAAATATGCAATTTATTATGTACTATAAAATTGTGATCTAAACTGCAGAAAAAATAGACAGTTTGGGAATCCCTAATGGTATCAATTAAAATGAGATGAGACAAATCAATAACGAACATCTTCATATTTTTAATTCATTATCGTTTTCACAGTGAGGATGTGATAGAAAGATATTTAAATATAAGTAAATACGGCGATGAAGAAAAGGATTGGTGCGCGAATAATTTATTCTCAATTAAATTCTGTCTTCAAGTATTATCATTGTTAATGCAACATATCGATGAAGGTTGTTAGCTTGATATTTTTTATCTTTCAAATTACTTTTGAAATATAATAGATTAGCATAATAATGAAATTGTTATATTTCAGATGACATTATGCCGGAATATATTAAAATTTTCTCCTCTTTAACGGCGGATAGTTACGGAGCACCTTTAAATGGATATCCAGGTGTAAATGGAAATAATAATCCAGAAGAAATGATGGAAGGAACCGTCAATACAATACTTTCCGAAATGGAAGATTCCAAATTATTTGCACATATCAAGGTAACATTTTTCTAAGATGATAATCTGTGTGAGTGAGTGAGTGAGTGAGTGAGTGAGTGAGTGAGTGAGTGAGTGAGTGAGTGAGTGAGTGAGTGAGTGAGTGAATGAGCGAGAGAGAGAGAGAGCTTATTACAATAATTATATTGATATTCAATAGTTGAATGGAAAGGGTACATATGCATAGGTTAAATTTGCATCATATTTTACTTAACTTTTTAACGTTAAATTAAAACAGGACTCGGATGCTGTAAATTACTTGCTTACAACGAAAGAAGATAATATGATATTTACTTGCGGACATCACTTTCCAATCTCTCAATACGAAGCAGACATTATCCCGTCGTTGGAAACAGAATTACTAACATCTCCATCTTTGATTCTTCCATGTACGTCGCAGTATTTAGGAAATATATTATCTCGCACACCTGAACCAGAAATTCTGTGTCCTTTGTGTATAATTGGAGCATTAAGAACAACAATGGCAAAGGATTACGATTAAAGGTATATTAATCCTTTCGATGTGTTCACATATATATATCTAAATAAAGCCATTGAGCATAATTACGTTTAAATATATTTGATAATAATAATTAATTACATAATATATAATTATGATATATATAGTTAAATAATATTATGATTAACAATTAGGACGGTTATCCGTATTTAACGCTTCCTTCGTTTATTCCGCATACCTGTGCGGGCACCCTTTCTCGCTCCAGAAACAATGCTCTGGAATTTTCCCGCGTTCTTCTTCTTCTTTCTGTAAAATGCGAATTCAATTTAATATATCAATAAATGGAAAATGTAAAATATATAACAGATAATATACAACAGATGAATTAAAATATTTATTATTGACCTTCTATTCAATATCGACCTCGTCAAGGGTACATATGCATAGGGGTCTGGTTTACCCTTTTTCTTAATATCTCCTCTAGCTTTTATCGCACGATACTCGGAACCGGGTTCACTGTCTACTTTTCTCATTTTTAACGATCGATGAATACCTGAGCCTCCAGCTGAAATTAAGAAGAAATGCAAAAAGATACAAAATATTATTAGCTGGCGTAACAAATCATTTATTACAATAATCATTATAAGGATATGTTTTCTATTATCATTACAATATTAATTGTAATTACCGACGCTATTATAGAAATCGCTTAATCGCGAGTTCAATAAATTTTTCATATATCACATTTGTCAAACATATCGTCTTAAATTTTTTACAATTGTCTTTAAAGATTTTTACTTGTACAAAATAAAAAAAAAGACACTTTTCTTTAATGAAAAAATTTGTAAATTTACCTTGATATTTCGACGTTGACTGACTCTTCAAGCTCATCACGTCCACCGCACTCTCGCTACATTTACGTTTTTTGCCAGCAGTCTTTGCGGTCACTACCGAAATGTCATCCTCGACTAGAGAAAATAGAAATATTATCTCTCAGTACATAAACTTTTTTCTATGTCTAAACAAAATAATTATTACAAAACATTTACCGTAATCATCTTCTGAATCACTCTGAAGGAAAGAAGTCTTTCTCTTCTTCTTATTCCTTTCTTCTATATCGCTATCCCTCTCATTATCATCCCTAATAATGAGACGACCATCGGGTGCAGTCGCAAAGCCACGATCCTTTATTTTCCTTATTGGAATCTTCGGATTCGGTACACCTGGTTGTGTAGCTAAAGCGTACAAGACGAAATTGATTACAGCAAGATATTAACATTAATTAGGAGTTTTTAAATAAGTTTTATTCTTGATTTCTTTCTAGTTTTGTCTGTCTAATTTTGTTTTCTAGTGTTGCCAAACAAAGGATATAGAGACAATATATTGTATATGGAAATTCAAAATCAACTCTTAATCGACAAATTAAAATTTTAAAAATTTTAAAAATTTGACTTCTTTCAATCAAAGAAAAACGAGTTCAAAGAAAAAAAATTGAGTGACCAACTTGTAATGTTTCTAGCAGCTGCGGGATCTGCAAGATCGACTATATTATCTTCACTCTCCTGAATCCAAGTGTCCTTTCTCGGCGTTCTTTTTTTGTTTCTCTTCTTTTCTAGTTCGTTTTCCATGATTTCAAACTCCTCATCGCTGTCAGCCAATATCTCCTGTACACTTTTAGGTCTCCTTTTGGCGTCAAATTCCTCGTCGCTATTCCGTTCTTGTAACTTCTTTGTTCTTTCGAGTTCTCGTTTTTTCTTCTTTGCATTCTCTATCTTACTGATATTTTTCAGTCTCTTGTGCAGGATGACGTCCGAAGTTGGTACCATACTCGATATTGATCCTATGCCATACTTCCTTATCACTTTAGTAAAGATGTCTCGTACTTTTTGTCGAAAGTGACGCTTACAATCTTCGCTCATTCCCGACAAGGCGTTGACTATCCGTGACAATGTTGGTGCCATCACGACAGATGGTGTCACGTTGATGTATACCTTCACGTAGGACAACGCGGACTCGACTATCTCTCTCGTGGGACTCGTGAGAATTGTGCAAGCATGTGCCAAGATCTCACTGACGATGTCCGTACCCAGAAAGCCATTATGATGATAAGTGATGGACGCGAGAGCAAGGAGACTAGCGCTAACGTATGTTTGTTCACCGCCCAAGCCTACCATTAGCATATCCACGTAGTCCTTGAGATATTCAGAATTATTGAGAAATCTTTCAGCAATTATATTGAGCAGCTGATATGCTGCCTCACGACACCTCTCGTTGATATCTTTAACACAGAGCACAGCTTCCGGCACGATGGCCTCGAGGAACTTGGTCTTCTCGAGCTGCGGATGTATTCTGACGAGATGCGCCAGACATCGCAGACGCGCTCCTCTGCTCGTCTTTATCACGCTAATTGCCGACGATATCAGTGTGTTTTGAATTTGACGTCGCTGTTGGTGCAGAAACTGTTTGCAAACCTCTCTTTCGCTACCGCATATCTCCTCAAGGAAACGATAAGCTTTCTTCTGCTCTTTCCGTTTGGTATCATCCTTGAGGACCGGCACGCATCTATCATAGTACTTGCTCAATCTGTCAACATCCGTATAGCCAATCAACGCTCTCATCAGATCGTAAACGCTTTCTTTGAAGAAGTCATCCGCACCGGGCTCTTCGAGCTTGCTTTGCGCACGATCGAACAGCTCGTTTGCTAAATCGCTGCTCACGATCGTCATGTAAATCTTCATCGTGTCGAATGCAGCGAGACGCGCTCCTTCCTCGTCCGTGCCGTTTGGTTTTGTCGTATACAGATTGAAAAGAATCGGCAGATAATTCTTGGCAAAGCGAGTGAGTTCAGCGATATCATCAGTGTTGTCCTGTTCGGTCGCTTTGCTGATCAGTTTTCTCAAAGCCGCCATCGCAGATGGTCTCAGGTCTCTCCGGTCGCTGATAGCTGCACCTAACAACTTGGCAATAAATTTAAAGTTATCCTTTACGTCACTTGCGTCATTGCACAGACTCGGCAAAATTGACCAGATTTGCGTTACTAAGCACTCATACATCTTCCTATCTGCGAGAGATCCCTTAGCTTTCTCCTCACACCGTAGAGCGAGTGGCAATAGGACATCCTTGAAAAAGGCAATGGTACCACTAGTTATGCAGTCTTTCAATAGCGGAATCATCCAACTCCGTTTGAGATTGATCGTATTTTCGTCAATTCGAAGAGGGAGGATGTCTAACACTACTCGAGGTCCCATAGCTCGGATCGCTGCTCCAATGGCGTACTCCGCGTCACGGTTATGTGCAAAATCGTGGGAATCTCGCAAATTTCCCAGGGTCTTGACAATGTTGCCGAGTTCCTGGAGCTTCAGCTTGCCGATAACTTGGAAGAGCACGGCTATAAGATGAAGAACATGACGCCAGGCACCGATATATTGATAGCTCAGAGTCTTGTGCATTATCTCGACTACGCGCCTCACAATGGGTTCGTACTTGCCTATTCGCTCCTCATTTTCGCAAAGAGGCGCTACGCACTCCTGCAGAATGATTTTGACAGTGTGTGACGCACCATTGATGATCTCTATCTTATTTGATAGCAAGAGCTCAACGCACCTGTTGAACATTTCCGGTATAACGTAATAGAATGTCGAAAAGACGTCGGAAGAGACTCTTGATAAGGTCAGGTGCATCACCAGATTGCAGTGAGCCTCCTGCATGACAGCCAACCACGCTAAAGTTGGCTGTGTGTCATTCATAGATGGTTGATAGTCATAAAGGGCTTTAATGATATTTGCATTTCGCGAGAAAGGTAATGTTGCTTCCGACGGCCTCATGACAAATAACCCATGCAAGGTTTGTAAGCAGCACGACGTTATCAATACATTGTTCAAAGTCATGATCTCCAGCAGACGTTCACAGATCGTCTTTACACGTGATTCTGGTAGCTGATGCGTTATATCCTTCAACAATATAAGAACATGCAGTATAGTGGTTATCTCTAGCGACGATCCTTGCTTGCAATCGTTAAGTTGCTTGAGACAATGCTTCGCGACTTTTTCTGCAGCTGGATGATGAGTCGGTGGCTTCTCACTCTTCATTATGTCGCTATCCTTCAAAATGGCACATATCCCATGCTGGGCAGACTTGCGTACCTTCGGCTTGACGTGAGTGATAAATGACAACATAGCGTCCAGTACTTGCATTGTCGAGGAATTCACCCAAACTGCAATTTCCTGCGCTCTCAATAACACTGAAAGACAGCCTATGCAATGTCGCAGAATGAGATGGTTCTCACTATCGACATATTGTTGTAGAATCCGAAGAAGAGCCTGACTCGTCGGGCCAAACTGCAAATTTAATACATTTTTGGGTACCGTTCTCAGACACATTCCGAGTAGAGACAGCGTAGCTGCTACAGAGGTGTCATCCTCCACTGCCTCCAAAGTACTCATTAATGCAGCAAAGTATTCTGTCGAGCTTTCGTTGCCACCGTTCTGCTTGATAATCTCGGTTACGGCTGCCAGCACTGCTAGCATCTCCTTGTGTACAATTGAGCTCGATTGAAAATGACTAAGGAACTTGTCGAATGAAAGGTTGGAACAATTGCTGTAATTAGTGGCGAACGTGTCGTATGTATTAGCTGTCTCGTATACGGAACTTTCCTCGAGCTGATCCTCATCTATGTCGAGCTTGGCGAATTGTGGCTGAATACCTTGGATAGCGTCGTGCTTCCATAGATCCTCCTTCGTGATGCCTGGCGTGCCGGAAAAATTTTTGAAAAACATGCCAGTTGCTTGCTCGCGATGTTTCGTGGTAACTGGGTTGGAACTCGAACTCTGGCCTTTCGCCCATCGCTTCGCGTTCTTTCTACTTGCTAAACGAGGCGCTAACTTGCCCATCTCTTCCTTCTATCCTGCTTTTCGTTCTCTCACTTGGATCTATTTCCAACTTTTCAAATTTGCGAAGAGACTGTCCACGTGCAATCAAACAAATCGCTACCTAACCTATCAGTGTCACACATGTTTCCACATGCGCATAACCGCATGCTGCATGAACATACTACTTCAAAAGATCTATTTTTATTCCTGCACTAGACTACTCTTCTAGAACACTCTTTCTCCCTTTAAACAAATATCAAACATATATCTATCTCACTTTAAGTTCCAAAAGTGTACACTAGGAGTGCGGTCAACGCAAAGCTACAAACGTTTTGAAGTGTTTTTTAATTGGTTAGTTTGTAAAATTCTTTTTTCTAATTGGTCCATCAAATACTTTAAAGCATTTGTAACAAGACTTTGATCACAGCCTAGTTCAGCCTAATTCAGCCACAGAAAACAGACTTAAGGTTCATATTGCACGAAACTGTACTAAAGCGATTCAGGCTGGCGTCCAATAAGCGGAAACTTACAACGGAACTAGACCAATCACAATCGCAAAAAAAAAGCAGAATTGTGATTAGTCGCGCTGTTCCGTTTCGCTGTAAATTTCTGCTCATGGGACGCCAGCCTGAATTCGCTCACATTGGCCAGTACCTAGTAACTTTTCACTGTTTTACCAATGAGAATATTTTATTTTAATTAACCAATTGTGCGCTGTCAGAACTCTCCCACGAAATACTGCAAACGAATAAGTCCAGATCTACAATGATGTTTTAAGCCTTAAGAAATTGACTAATTACAATCAAATAATGGGGAGGAGAATAATTGATTGTGATTCCTTATGGCTTAAGGCTTAAAAATCTATTGTATCGGGGGTAACAATTGTAAAGCTGTTTTTCCTGCAGCCATTTAAAATTTATTTAAAAATTATCATACATTTATTTTTAATCTTTCACACATAAACTCATAAACGAAGCATGCACCGTTGAAGTAAAAATCTGAATATTTAAATGTGCATACTTCAATATAAGAACATAATCTTATAAAGGCTTTATTTTAAGCATTCATACACAGAACATAACAATCAGATACATTCTCTATTCTTCCGTTTCATTGCTCTCGCTTCGCTTTGGCTTAGGACGCAGCTTTGCCTCCGGATACTTTTCAGTCAGAAAACTATGCAATGCTCCGTATTCTGCCATTAATTTTATCCTCGTTTCATCAAAGTTCCTCAATCGTTCCAATTTTACCAATTTTGTTTTGTACAATGGATGTTTAGTATAAAATGGAGGATATTTCTTTTTTTGCAATATTACTTTGCCACCCAAAACATATTGAGTAAAATCGAGAATCTCATGCGACTTCACTTCTTCTGACTTTCTAACTTTCGATGGCGAAGCGATTACTTCTGGATAATTTCCGTTTTCTGATTTAAACTCAACTACGTGCAATCGTTTTTCGTCCGCTAGTTGTTGATACGATTTCTGTAAAAAAAAAATTTCTTGTTGATTGTCGGATTAATTTAGGATATACAATGACAACAGACTTTTTTTGATAAATGGCTTTTCGCTCATCATGCATTTTGTAACACATAATTAATGAAAAATCAATAAACTCCATTTAAAATTAACAATATGTAAGGACTAAGTTGTGTCATATGTACACGTTTGTACATTTTCATCTGATTAAATAAATTTGAAATTCATTAATTATTCATAATTTAAAGATTATGAAAAAGTTTTTAAATATAAAAATAATCTGCTCGCTTTGAGATTGACAACTTCTGATATATCTATCTAACAAATTAAAGAGAAAATGCGTTTGATGATATATTAAGAGGAAGCGCCCATTTACTTTATCCCCCCCCCCTCCCTCCTCCCTCTTCTCAGTATATATTCTTTTATATAAACAGCATTTACATAAAGGAGATTTTCCAAAAGAGCAGCTCATTATCAGCACATTCCTTACTGATAAAGTGAGCGGCAAGATTCATGAAACATTAGTACTAGCTATGAATTACAATAATCTGCAAACTCTGGCATCATTGAATCAAGAGATTTGATACCCTGTGAGATACATACCTGTTGCAATAAACCAATAAAGAAAGCTTTTATAATATGCTGTAAATTTATAGAACCTTCTATTTTGGCATACATATCTTTTATACCAATCGCTTCGCAACATGCTTTTATCGCACGATGGCAGACAAGTCCGTATCCTTCATGCATTTTCTTTACATATATCTTTGTGGTTCCAAATTGTGTAACAAAATCATGTAATACTGAAACAAAGTCACACATAACGTGACATTAGAAAGGAAGGATAAATGAAATACAAGTTTCACATAACCATATTATTTTTTACCAGTATGCTCCTTGCATCTAGAAATATACATCAATCTTTGACCCGCCTTATTCTTAGCCATTTTTATCGCTGCTTTCTGTACAGGTGCTTTCGTTAGTGCAAATCCAGCCACACCATTTCCATTTCCAGTTATGGCAAATATACTGATCCTGCTCTTGCGCCCTAAATTACCAGTCATATGATTTACTATTTTGCTTTCCAGTACCCAAGTATCAAAGCCATCAAAGGTATCTGAAAAAGACAGATGCATCATTTATGATCTAGACATCACTAGAATTAGATGTGTATGTGTACGCGTCCATGTATGTATATGTACACATGTGTGCATACATATAGAATTAGATGTGTATGCGCGCGCGCGCGCGTGTGTGTGTGTGTGTCAAAAAGAAAGTTGATAAGAGTATTATATATGTATATATACAGGATGAATATTAATAGTTCAACTTATATATTTATATATA
>NW_017259590.1:1176039-1179613 GCF_001594045.1 Atta colombica
GAGAGAGAGAGAGAGAGAGAGAGAGAGAGAGTAACAGAGTGAAAGAGGGAGGGGGGAGGGAAATATTCTAATTGTAAGGAATTAGAATAAATTGGAAAGTTCACTCAATTTTGATTTGAATATTTTTAAATTTGTTATTAGAACCATTGATTCATGATTGGATGGAACATCTTCAGCAAACTATGAGAAAACAGGAGCAAGAACAGATTGCTAATGCAACTGATTTTGCCATGCCATTTATAGGTAGGCAATGAGAGAATAAATATTGTGTCGCGTACAATGAATTAAGAGATATTGAAAGATATTTGGAAAATTTGTTAGAATATCATTTTACTGCTTTATTTTAAATTATATTATAATCACAGCGATTCCAGCATCTACTATGAAAGCTGCTTTCAAGATAGCGGAATATTTGGAGTTAGAGCCAAATGTCAAGTATATGGCTGTTGAACTGTACGACAGATTCATGTGTAAACACTTTTGGGAGCTTTTTAAGACTGAGTTTGTAAATGATCCATCTGAAGCATCATGGTTTAAAATTTGCAAGAAAATTTCTAATCAAACAAAATTAAATCTAATGTCATGTTTTCAATTGGCGTGCAAAATGGATTCTCATTCCAGTATTTTAGGAATACCGCAAGTACATTGAAAGATGATACTTTGTAAAGAATTTAAGCATCATGACAAATCTTAACAGATAAAATTGTTTTGTTAGATTCTTAATATTTTATATCTGATTGACAAAGAATCTGAATATACGCGAAACATGATTTCCTCTTCGGAAATTAAAGTTTTCAAAACAGTAGGATTTACAATGCCCCTTTACACACCATTGCACTGTATCGAAATTCTTCTGGCAGCGACAGGTCTCGGAGAAACACCAAATACGTTTAACATTTCGATAGATTTATTGGATTTGGCTTATCTAAAGGTTTAGACATTATCTAATTTATTTCTTCATACAATTGACATTTATACAATACATATTTCACTAAATTGTACATATTTCCAGCATGACAGATTGTATTCACAATTTCATTCATATTATATGCACAAAGATACTGTAAATACAGAATATGTAGCTCGGAAACTGATATCATTGAAATCAAACATACTTTACCTAAGTGCAGCAATAGTATATTGCACAACGTTTTTTCTATGTTTGGATACAAATGCTTTGGGAGAGCAAATTATTGTAGCAAAATTGGCAGAATTATCAGATACGACCGATATTGATATTTTCAATATGGCCAATATGTTGCTCTCAATAGCAACACAAGAATAATGTAATAGACTGCATATTAAATAATTTTACATACGCACGCATGTGTGTATTGTACTATATAAATACACGTTATACAGATATGTATTGTGTAAATACTTTGTAAACAAAATTAAATTAATTCTTATTAATACATCGCATGCAATTATATGTACATTTTTATTTATTTAGATCATTTATGTACATTATATATACATATATATACATATATGTGTGTATGTGTGTGTCCCAGCAACGAGAATGGATTAAAATGGATTGAAATTTTTTTCTATTCGAATATATATTTTAAATAGCGAATACTTTTTTTGAATTTAATTGGATTCAATTGGATTCAATTAGATTCAATTTCCTATTCAAAATTTTGAATTGAACAGTATTTACAATGTGTGTGTTTTGCACAGAAAAAGCTAATATTATTTTTAAATTGAAAGACATAGAGATGTTCCATGCAATTCCTATAAATGAATAAAAATGCATTCAAGATTGAAAAGCATTCATTTTAACATTCAATCAATATTTCTGAAAATCTGAATCATATTTCAATTCATTTTAATCCATTCTCGTTTGCTGGGGTGTATGTGTATAAAATACATACATATGAGTGTGTAAAATAGGCATTTTGAATTACAAATGCGATCTAAAATATTTAGATCACATAGTGAATTAACAAATTTGTGATTATTAATATATAAATATTGGATATAATATATTATTAAATGATTCATGATTTTTTTATTATATATTTTTTATTATAAATGCTGCATAAATATGCATATTTATAATATCTTATATATTGCCGCAAAATTATATTATTTTTTTCTAATTCAAAAAAAAAAGAAAAACCGATCAGTACCGACCGTGAAAGATAACTGATATTTCTATTGATAGGTGGCCGCGATATCATTGACCCCAGCATCAGTCAATAGTTAGGTTAGGTTAGGTTCCTTTCTCTTCACGATTGCTCCAAGTTGCTCCCGTTTTGTTTCACCCCTTTCACCGTGCGCGCGTGCTCGACATCCATTCACTACATTCATCGCCACTACTACGCATCACTACTATTTTACTATCCTTCCCAAAAAAACCAAAAGTTTTGTCCATGATATCGTGATAATTACTTTATTTGACTTTGTTCTTTTCGTCGCGACTTCGGTTATAAAAGATTTGTGCTGCATTCTGTATTAAGTACAAAAGAAATTCAATATTTCTCATATTATTCTAATGACGATTTTTTTTTATATTTGAAAAAAATAAATTTCAAGGATTTTATTTGTAAAAATTTTTTTGCGCTGTGTCAGGGCTGAGAAATCAAAACGAAGTTATTTATAAACTCTCACACATGTGTGTACGTTTACAACAGTGACAGCCGTTTCGTGTAGTTTCAAGATGGAGAGAAAACAATGTCGTGACTACTGCTCTTGCACAATGGGGTTGTAAACACAACCTGGGTCGTCTGGATGATTCTGTTAGTTTTGCAAGAGGTCGACGAGAAACAGAAAAGTGTAATGGCGAAATCTGTGTTAAGTTCGGACACGCTGCCAAAGGCCGGTCGTGTAAACGAAGGTGAGACTTTTGTATTTCTTTCTTCCTGCTTCTCTTGTAAGATATGAAATTCTCTGTAAGCTTGATTTTTTTTATCTTATGCATACGCAATCTTTTCTTCTTTTCACATTTAGATATATATGTATATATGTAATTCGAGTGTAGAAAACGCAACAAAAAATAAAGTGAAAGATTCTGGAACAAACGCGTTTCACGTCACACAATTAGTCACGATTAGTCATTACATTGGTATTCATAATGTGAACTTGTACTCGTGTAATTTTGCAGTATGCCGTGAATGGTTGGTACATGAAGACGGAGCATTGGCTTATCGGCTTCAAGATGAAGAAAGTATGTAAAAATGTTATGCTTATATATTTGTCATGTGGATATACGTATGTCCTTAGGCAATGTTAGATTAGATTCATTCAGGGACATCCCAGTCAATGCTGATTGAATTTCCTATCTTAAGAAGAATAAATATATATAAGTTTTTCTCCATTAATTTAAATTATAAAATTTATCCAAAAAATATTCTCATCCCTATTCTTTTTACATTGATTTTATAAATTATTTGAACTTTAATTTTATATAATTTTAATCCGAAAAACTTGGCATTATGTAAAAAAGAGAAAAAAGAAAATTTAATTAAAATAAAATTATATAGCTTAAGGAAGTCTCAAAATTTTTGTGTTGAGAGAGAGAGAGAGAGAGAGAGAGAGAGAGAGAGAGAGAGAGAGAGAGAGAGAGAGA
>NW_017259590.1:1179713-1180358 GCF_001594045.1 Atta colombica
TAGAATATATTAAAGAGAAAAAAAAGATATAAATATAAACGATTATAATTTTGTTGAAAATAAAAAATGAATAAGTTAATGCTTTATACAAGATGTAGCTACTGAAAGAGTTAAGTACTTTGGGTATAAGACATTTGTATCTGTTATTAATATCTATAATAAAAGATTTTAAAAACGGCTTTATGATTCTTTATTATGATTTATAGTTAAGGAACATTATACCGGCAACAAAACGCGTAATGCACAGGTGAGAGAAGATGTGCCACGAGCCAAAGTTGAACAGGAATTGGAAGCGCTAAGATATCAAACTTATATTCAACAGCAGTTAGTAATATTTGCATTTTTACAAAGAGATTTTTTTATATCATTGTTTTAAAATATTTGTTTTGTTTTACAAAGTTTTTATTTTACAAAGGGAAGAGAGAGATGAGCTTGTCGCAAGGCAGATTGCATTTTCTTTAGAGCGAGAAGAGAAGCAGAAAGAGCGTGAATTGCAAGAAATGATGAGATTACAATTAAGATTGGGAGATGAAGCTATGCAGCAAGAATTTGAAAGACGTATGCAAGAAGAAAAAGATGAGGTAATCACAATATCTTGTGGTTAAAACTCTTGAAAATAGTTATATGGTCTTATTTAAAATATAT
>NW_017259590.1:1180458-1182704 GCF_001594045.1 Atta colombica
GCATAAAAATATAAATGTTAAACTTTGTTGTATGATAGGAACTGGCAAAAAAGCTACAAAAAGAAGAAGAAAATCACGACGATCCGGAAGATGAGCAATTTATGTTGGATCAAAAATTAGCGATGGAGGCGCAAGATGCTGAATTGGCACGAATGCTTCAGGATAAGGAGCGTGCAAAGGCTCGTAAAGCGCGAGAAAGGGCGAAACAAAAGAAACTAGAACGGGAACGTCTGCAACAACAGCAACAACAGGCTGATGAACAGGATCTCACAGAACGACCTCAAAGACCAGACAGACTGGACTTGAAGACCTTGTCAAACAAGAATCGAACCCGTTATCCTGCCAATTATTCTCATTATTCGGATCCTGAGGAAATCCATACGTTAGACAGCCCCGACAATGTGCGAGAAGTGACAAATGTTGCAGCCATTATCGATCCTACTTACAGTGTGCATAGAGGTACTTTTTCGAGCAGCTCGAGCAGCACAATAAGCCCCACTTATGTTTTACCGACGCCACCACAAGAGCTAATGGCAGATGATATACCGTGTTACATGCCGATTCAAGGCCAGCGACGAAATCAAGCTCAATCACCGTCTAATGTGCAAGAGGAGAAGCACAAGCGGCGAGTTAAAGATGGATGTAAGCATCAGTAAAAAACATAAAGCTGAGAGAGATTAATATTTTTTATAAAAATTTTTTTTTTATTGTCATCAAACGATGACATAAATTAACAAGCAGTATTCATTTCTAAGATCTACCCAGAGATGCAATTTTGTTACGTATTGAGTAATATTAATAATACATTTATTTTATATATATAGTATATATATTTACTTTCGCAAAATATCTGTATCAATTTTAAGATTTTACGATTATTTTTCTTTGTATTGATAAGATATATTGCCATAAATTATATGATAATGTAAATCAATATACTGCCATACATTACACAAAGTTTAATGTGCCTTTTAAAGGGCATTTAAAAAATCTAAGAGCCTTAACCATTAACGAATTATTTAGCAATAATTATAATTGCTAATATTCGAATGAACAGATTGTAGCGTCCTCGTTTTCGTTTTACATTTTTTGATAACTGATGTATTGATCTCTGATAATATTGTATATGAAGCAAGAATGAAAAATAACGCGTTACTTGTCATCCCTGTTGTAAAATATATATAAAGACACTAGTATATTTTTTAAATATTAATGCTTCTCATTTCAAACTTTTGACATTTTTAGTATAAATAAAAACAAAAGAATATCTTAGACAATCAGAAAACAATATAATATATATTTTTCAACTTTATGCATTGATATAAGACGAAAAAATCGTGCAACAGTGTACAAATATTAATCAAATATGAATTTATCATAAAATGTTAATTCACGTAAATAGATCAGATATACAGAATGTAATTTTTTAAATGCATAAATAGATTATGACAAAAGATTGAAAATTATAAAATTTTGCTTTAAATTAAATTATTCTGTATTATTTAAATGATTACGGTTGAATACGAAGAGAATCTCACGTTTTCATTCAATTGGCTCTTATAAAATGACCATACTGATACGTTTCCGATATGCATATCATTCAACACTACAAGATTTGTCTATAACATGTTTAATTTACTAAAATCGTGACTATTTAAAGTTTTTTTTTAAAGTTAAGATAGAATATAAAAAACAATACTGCCAAAGAATAACACTTTAATACAGGCCTTTAAAAAGTGTTGATAAAGAAAGGGCGTATACATTACGTATTATATAAGGATCTAGATTGAAAGAGTTTTATGTATTGCAATATTTTTCGAATTTTGGAATATGATATAAGCAAGCTTCAAAAATACTGAAGTACATAATTATAACGTGAAGGGAAATGTTAGAAAGAGAGAATGCATAATTATTACTAAATACAGTTGTTACATTTTCCTTTCAAAAAATAAAGAAAAAATATCTTAAAATTACTTGTAATTTCAAAATAACACATTTATAAAACGTTTAGAATTTATTTATTATTAATTCTCTAGCATTATAAAGGATATATAGATTTATTGTATATGTGTGTACAATGTATTACTTACTAACTTATATAAGAACTGTGTTCAGAAGAATAAGAATCTCTATTGATAACTTTTCAAGCAATATTCCATTAGAATATATGAATTTTTTTGTAATACTTTTTTCATAATGATTATTTGTGGTGAGTGGATTCTCTCATTTGATACTATTATTTATAT
>NW_017259590.1:1182804-1197172 GCF_001594045.1 Atta colombica
ATGCGTAAGTTTCTTTTACATTTATTGTATTGATACAACTATACATGAGTATATTAATAAATTATTTACAAAGATATGATACATTGTTTTCTTGCCGAAAATATTATAGGAGCATGTACTATATATGCAAAATATGTAGCAAAAAATTCTGTGCTACAAAATGAAAATCTAGAAATATTAACAAAAAAAACTGACACTATCGACAATAAATATCTTTAAAAAATGTACATATAGATGGAATGAATACTACGTGATCAAAGAACGTTGTATGTACGCACGCATAATATGAAAACATCTGTACATTTTTCAATGATAATTTACCATTAAAATACATTATTTAACATAACACTCATTGTAATCGTATGATCGTACACCGGCTCGCGCGTGCATCGATACAAAAATAACATGATATATCTTAGATTGAATGAAACATAACTTTTTTTATGCAACTGTAAACATATATAATGTAATTTGATTCACTTATGCGGGTTTATTAATCTTTGATAAAAACAATCTTAGAATTTCTATGTATTGTTGGAAAAAAAAAGTATTTTTCAACATCACATTAGCATATATTCCAAATATCATTGTTGGAATAGTCAATCACCTCCCGCCACTTAAAATATATTCCAATCAAAAAAAGAAAACGAGATACTTTACCTAATCGTCATTCGAAACAAATTGAGATAAAAAGATAAGATTATTCAAGTTTTTGATCTTGTTTCTCTCCGATTTTTGCAAACAATTGAACTTGTTGTCTCCGCTAGAACTTCAATATTAGACAAAGCAATTGTTTTTTTTATTTTCTAATTAGGATATGCTGGGATATAAGTTAAATCTTTCGATCTTTGTTTATTAGCATTCATAATTATTTATCATATCAGAGAGATTATTTTGTACTATATTTTTACCAGAATATAGATGCTAAAACTGGTCAACAATTTCTATGTATGTTAACGTTTCCTAATATTTCTTTTTCACACGCACCGTGCTTATAAGTATTAAAAGTTAATGCTTTGCAATGAGTAATCGACTGTTTTAATTGACAGAAGCATACGTAAAAAAAAACATGTTGCGATGATAAAAGAAATATGTGAAAGGAATTTACAAGTATTGAGACTTACAAATCTAAAATGTGCGTAGAACTCTTGGGAAATTCCAGTTTTAATCTGTTGTATTTTTGGATCTTTTAGATACAACAAATCTTGTTCGAAATCGCGATCCGAAAGAATTTTTAACTAAACGAGCACCGGATTTGATGTTGTGAGATTGCCGGATAGTGAATCGTTGTTCTCCTTCTTGATAAGGACTCGGTATGAACGAGCTCATTTTTCTGTGAAAAATAAAGAATATAAGTTAAAAGACTTTTTTCTCTGATAAGAAGAGACGAAATAGAGACAAATGAAGTTTTTAAAAATGATAAAACACATAGCGATGAGGGTAGTTATATCGAATCAATGAATAACAACCTACGATGTTGCTTTGAAGAAATGTTTTTATTAGATCTGGTTTGAGGCGGTGAGAACACATAATTCGGGACCTCTCCAATGTCTGTAAATAGAAGAGTACGATTTCAAACCGCTATTTAAAATCTGCTATTCAACAAATGAATGGAATTATACACACGTTCCAAATTGGATAGAAGTCGACTATAAATGAATTGTGTAAAAAAAATGATAAAAATACAATCTCTACGGAAAGAAAAGGGAATTTAAAGAATAATTTACACAAAGATCTTTGAAAGCAAATCCTTCAAAAGAGATATTGATAAAAAATTCCGTTTATTATTACATAGAGCGTTCCTTGCAACATAAGACCACTTCACTTGGTAAGCGGCCTAATTTTTCAAATTACCTTTCTCCAATGGTACATCATCCGTTTTCTCCGGCAATGAGAACGAATACAGATTGCTGGACTCTTGACTTACACTGATCTTGCGCGGTCTACCTCGTCTCGACTTCACGGTATTCGTTTTCGTCTCTTTGATCATCGTGACTGATGCAGTTTTTCTTTTAGGCGCTGGAGTATCTTGCACGGTTTCAATATCTATCTTTTCATCTCCTTCCACTAACTCTTCCGCTATCGGTGATACTACCGTGATATTTGTGTCAACATTTCTGACTCTTCTTTTCATATCTGTGTGTGTCACATCTGCACTGGACGCTCTCTTCTCTCTGGCGTTATTTTGCACAGCCTTCTTCCTGGTAGATCTCGTCTCTCTTATTGACGGACTCAAAATTTCTTCCAATTCCTCCGGCACGGAGAGTACCGACGCGCTTCGAACGCGCGCATTTGTCGTTAGTCTATCGACAATCTCTTCTGTATCTCTTGCGGCAGAATTCCTGGATTTCTTTGATTCTTCCGGAGGCTCAGCGACTTCCGGAATGATTTCTTTAATAATACTACTGGACCTACGTCGCAGTGATCCTATAGGCTGCGTTTTCATCTCTTTAGGTACTGAACTGCCGCGTTTTCGAGTCGTTTTAATGTCTGGCTCCTTCGAACATTCCTTGTCCCTCATGGATAATCTCAATGATCTGTTTGCCGTTGCATCATCCGTATCGGACGACACCGAAGACTTTCTCGTGCGTCGCAAAGATCTCTTGTTCGCGTTCTCGCCTTCTTCGTCATCACTCACTAGTTTTACGAGCCATGTCGCGCTTCCTGACTTTGCGAAACTCCTCTCTCCTAGAGAAGGAGTGTCTTGTAATTCTTTTCTCGCGGAAGAAGCAAGTCTTGTGCTTCTCCTTACTGGTAGTTCATCCTTGACGCTCTCGGAGTCGCTATCCTTTGTATTGGGCTGAGAGTATTCCTTCGTTACAGATGTACATCTGCGGCCTCTCCTCATTGATGGTTGTGCGTTGGAGTTTCCTGATTCACAATTCTCATCTAAGCTTATCACTGAGCTCATTAATATGTCCTTCGCAAGAGAATTCGCTCTTCGGCCACGTAATTTTCCCGAGGGAGAATCCATCTTTATTTCCTTCGCTGCTGAATTTGCTCTCCTCAAACGCGATGATATTTCGAAATCTGTTTTCTGCGACGAATGATCTGTTGAAAAATTTAAAGGGTCCTTCATCATTGAACTTGATCTTCGTAAACGGGTGACTTTCTCCGACTCTATTTGCCGTGCCGAGATATCTTTTATCACCGAACTTCTACGTGATCTAGTCATACGTACAGATGAAACATCCATGATCTCAGTTTGATTTTTCTTATTTTTCGAGAAACTTTGATTACCTGACAGCTTCTCCTCAGTCATGTCTTCAACCTTCTCTTTAGTCTCCTCGGATACTTCGATCGTACTATCATCTACTTTATATAGTTTTACATAGCTTGAAAAAGTTTTGTCGGATTTGTCATGGACATTGACGTTGGATTGCTGCCGGAACGATGAAGTCTCATCGAGATCTTCTTTTGGAACGCTCTTGCTCCTACGCTCTGATTTGCGATCCTTCTCATTGGCTTTATTGTTCTTCTCCATTTCGACATTTTGTGTGACATAAGATCTTTGTAAATTAGAATATTTATCGTTTTTCGCTTTTGGCTCTTCAGTTTCTTTAGCATTGGAATCGGATTCATCGTCTGTAATATTCGACATGTCGTATAATATGTGTTCTGAAGGAATAATTGGCATCAAATGTATCTCTTTTTTGTTATTATCCACTTCATCAGGTACTACTGGTGTAACAGCTCTGCTATTCGCAGATTCGTCATCAGTCAAATCAACGTCACCTATTATTTGCATCGATTCTTGCAAATCATTAGATTTCGTCATACTGCATTCTTCCGTTCTATATCCTGGATTCCAAATCTCGCGGGATAAACAAGAAGCAGGAATTTGACTATCCAAATGCATCTGCGCGTCTTCCAAACTCTCGAACGTCTCCTCGTGCTCGTCACTATCCTCGTCGTTTCGCAATATAAGTAATTCCTCGTCAGATTCATCTGAAACGATCGGACTCGATTCCGCAATCTTTTCAGATTCGAAAAGTATAGGCAACTCGTAATTCTGTAAACTTGGACTAGCCTCCCTCGCGATTCTTCCATTATTGTACTTGTTCTGTTGATTGTTGCTTTCTATGACTTTATCTAAACTATCTTCTTGTTTTGCGAAATCACTTCCATCACAACCAAATTGTTCAATATGATGCACAGATCTTTTAGATTCGTTTAGTATGTTATCATCTTCCTTTATCTCGTACAAGTTATTCATGTCGTCTATTTCCATAGTTCGTTTGTTATCAATAGATGTCTGAGAAACTGTAATCCTTGTTAGTGGAGTAGACGTAACGGTAAATTTATCGTCACTATCTTTTGCCTTGGGCGGTGTCCATTGCGGATTAGTACGTCCTGATCTCTTTGTAAGATAGCTAATATCGCCGACGCTGCTGTCAGAGGATAGTATAGTAGTCGAGTAAATGGAGATTGGTAACAACGAGCTGCGATTTCTCGGTGTACCTAAGATAAAGGATTGTTCATTTATCTTTTCGGAAGTTCTCGAGATCGCTGCGGACAAGTTTACGGACGAGCCACTTGCTTTATCCGTGTAAAATTCCTGTGGCATTTCTACGGACGATTGTAAGGCACTTCTTCTGAGACTGGGTCGCGGACGGGCGTAGCAATGAATCTTACCAGAAGGACTGCTACTGTCACTCAAAATCGCGCTTTCATAATATTCTGGCCTGTTACTTGCGTTTGGACTGAAGAACGTATCATTACTCGCTTCGTTCGAACTAAGGGGAACATCAGCCTCATTATCTTGTTCTTTTTCCTTCTGTCTTCTTTCTTCTTTCTCGTCCTCTTCCTCATACATCAAAGTTTTTTTGGACTGATTAATGTTAAATCGTATTTGTCTACTAACTTTTCTTTCTTTTTCAGACATTCTATCGGTAGTTTCCTTTGCTTGGGACATTACAGTAGGAGACGTCGAGCTTCTTACAAGTTGTCTAATTTTCAAAATTGATTGCGGTGTTTCTAGAACACGATCTTTATTCACGGAGACATTAGGTTTGCGTTTTACCAGAGGCGTCTCGAAAGTCTCCATCAATCTTGATTCTTCCGAAATTCGTTTGCTCGGTGAGATGTTCTCGTCTGTTAGTTTCCGGCGTTTAACGTCATTCGGCATATCGTCTGTATCATCCTCTTCGTAGATCTGATCAACTGTGCGTTTGCCGCGACTCTTATGCGTCAGCGTCGGAAATAACACACAATTCATGTTTACGCCATGACTGTTGAGTCTCAATGACGTGCAAGGCGCACTGACAAATGGAATTTGAGATTTCTCTCCTCGTAAATAAGTCTCTCTGGCCTTTGTAATCACAGTTTCATATATATTTCGCAGCTTATCGTGGCTCTTACAATGTGACATCGGTCTGGAATAGCGTGTCTTTAGATCTGTGTCCGAATTCGACATGGTCGCGTTCATGGAGAATCGTTTCGTGATATCAGGCAAGGTCATTTCGTACGCGCTGAGCATAATGAACGATGTAGACTGCACGTCTTTGACTACGTTCGGTTGGTACTGCCGGATCGGATAGCCGCCAATTACTTCCGTATAACGACATCGTTGTAGATAGTACAATAGTCGTAAATCTTCCATCTTATTCTCTTCGAGAAATTTGACAAACACTTCCTCCTCCTCGGAGTCCAGAACTAAATGCAGAACCTCGTCGAGCTTATTATATTTTCTACACGCTCGAAAGAAGCTGGTTAATAATTGTTCGTAGTGACAGGGTGGTCGACAATGGAAAGCGGATTGTACTAAGCCATGTTCCACCGAAAGGCTCATGGCCATACCTTGTTCTTCTATAGAAGACAAGGGTGGTTTCCTCACACGAAGATACAAGAGCGCCAGTTTGTGTTGATTGTTACGCACCAAAGTGCGCAATATGAATCTATGATGCCAATCCTTGATATCAGAATCGCAAACTAATTGACCAGTCATTGTATCAAGAAATTCTTGATAATTTTCGTGATCGAGTAGCCAGAATGCCTGAGTGAGCTTGATAAGACTCGGGCTCATCATGAATGCGGACGGATATTTGATCAGCTGTTTCACCGCGGGATACGACCGCTGCAGCAGTATAGCTAGGTCCATCAGGAGATAAATTGTAATCTGATGTCTGCAATTGATCTCATTTATTTCCGTCTGATGACAATCGGTTAAATAAGATCGTAGTAGAGATTGCAGCGATGGCGGTGGATAGCAGCCATGCATGACGATGCCACCCTCTCTTTCCCATTGTGCTTTCAACGTGGAACACTCACGCATTATTAGCTCATCAATAAATAAATCTTCTTCGTTTTCACTATTACTGCCATTGTTTTTTAACAACTGTGCTCGTTTCTCTTTATAAAGCACCGAAAGTTTCGCATAAGGATAAGGCACTCTTAGCGTTAAGGAGATAGGTAGCGTACTCTTCTCCTCTTCTCCTTCTTCTTGTTCTAGCGTCTCTGCCGTCGCCATTGCTTGCTTCTCTTCTTCTAAATCTTGCATTTCGGGCAACAGACCCACGTCGTAGAACCAAAGAAGTACTTGAAAATATAAGGACACGCGTTTCAACATCCTTCGTTGCTTCATCAAGTCAACCGCCGTGGATGGCAATTTAGCCACTACATTGGACAAACATTCCAATTGTTGCGAACAAAACCGCAAAGTTTTCACGTCAATTTCACCAATGCTGCTACCTGATTGATCGAACAAAGAAATACAGAGTCGATCCGCGATCATTTTTATCGTAGAAGCTCTCTGAATGCCCCACTTGAGGAAAGTAGGATACAAGTAAGAGGCACTACCGTCCGACCACTCTATAGCGCATTTTATCAGAAAACTGGACCATCGCTGTTCTAAGCAGAGGGACAACAACATCTCTCGTTGTGCATTCTGATCGCTGGCAAATGAGAATTCTGAATTGAACGGCACTAACCCAACAGAAAGACATTTATGAAACGTTTCAAACGGTTGTATCAATATGATAGGACCCGTCATAGCTATTTCACGTAATAAATCGGTCTGAATACCACGAGTTATCCAGAACGTCAATTTCATTGAGTTCAACTCCACCCATTCAAGTGACAAAGAATTGGGATAGAACAGTTCCTCTGATGAACTCGGGCCGCTGCTGGAGAATTCTTGCAAACTGTGTGGGACATATGCAAAATTTATGACCTGATTGTCTTCCTCATTTTGTATGTCCGATCGTATACGATACGTTGCCAATATACTATTTGGATTCTGACACTCGCTAATGGTGTGCGGCATTTGCTCTTTGTACCATTGATTCAAGTCAAACAGAAATACTCTGTCGTTGGTTGCGATAAGCAGTAAATTATCCTCGCCTCTTCTAGTGGTCGAGTCGGTCTGTTCTGGGTTGGATTCTCTCTCAACAGTGCACAAATTGATAACTTTGTCTCCTTCGTTCAACTCCGATTCAAACTTCAAACTGGGATCATCTTCTAAATTAAAGTACAAATTTATCTCTCTATCACAGTATTTCCTTTCAAATAGCATGGCGTACATTCGCAATATTGGTGGTGCTTTTGACAACTCGTCCTGGTACACTACCCACAAATAATAAAAAGGTCTAGGATCATCTGTAGGTTCCAACAAAGCCAAATGCGTGACTATCATATTCTCATCAATGGGTGTACTGATCCATCCTATGGAACCATCATTCTGCCAAATTATCACTCTGCCTAAACAGCCGGAGATTAAACAGCCAATTTTTGTAGAACTAATGATTGCTGTGGTCAAAGTCTCGCCGAGCAAAGGAGATGTTTCGAAATCTTCTCTGTTAAAGCCAATGTGCTTTTCTATACCTAAAAATATATTAAATTTCTAAATAATTACTGATATAATATTAATCAAAGTTTGTGTGTCAGAGATGCATGTGCATATAGAAGGCAGTATACTAATCTGTTCTTTATTTCATATTTTTTATTTAATATAGTATCAACATGTAAACAAATATTAACTTGGATATACACAAATATTAACTTGATCATTTATTACTAGCACTTACGGTTGTTGAGCAAATTATAAGCTGCATGTTTTTCTCGAATGGATTGACGTCTATCAATAATTTGTTTCACCGATGGAAAATATATCTCTGCTGGTGATGTTTCATCCATAACAATAGATAAATCATCCATATCCCATACAGTTCTCCGAAGATCAATCATGATATGTTGAAGATTACGCAAAGCTACACAGGCCATTCCATCCATTTCATTTAATATGTTATCAGGTCTTTTATCATTGAATTCTTCCCATTCAGCACCACCCGTCACAACACATACTTGTTCTATCCCACATGGCATCTATAAAACACCATGCAAAATACAAAAGAATACCTTTAATTACAATCCTTAATACTAATTCGATAATACTAAAATGAATCTGATTTAGAAGATAATACTTACACGAATAGCTCTCAAAACACGGGATGTAGTACAGTCAAATATGCACACTAAACCAGAAGAATCTCTCAGTCTGCTTGCACAATTATCTATTCCAACCAACAGTAACGGAAATTCTCCAGATTGAATAGGGAATTGGGACACTGATGTTACAACACCACGAAACATCCAACTGCTAACGGTCTCTCCTATTTTTACATTAAAAACTACCAAGTGGCAACCATAACTCAGCCATGCATATGTTGCATTATGCAGAAATCCTCCACGGTAATCATTAACGTTGTCGTACTCTTGAAGATTCGTAGACTGACCATACTCTAAATTTTTTAACCAATTTGACACAGGAAATTGAAGATTCACGATCCTGCGAATCTACACGAGAAAATTATCGAGAAAATTATTGATATGTAAAAACAATAAGCTCTTCATTTATATATCATTCATTGTTTTATATTTTCGGCATAATTCGAATTAAAGTAGAAAAATATCAATTGAGAACGTTACCAAAATCACGATAGGTTATATCAATAATTGAAATATCTTTATGTTGTAATGTTACCTCGCAGTTGACTTCCTCTAACTCCTTCATCTTTCAGGCCAGCTACCGTAATATCATCAGTGAAAGTCGCATTTAAAAATCGTTTTTACACGGCTCGCAATAAGGTTAGGTTATGTTGGCGCCAAACCTTACGTTTGTTCTTGCAATTACCCGGAAGACATATACATACATAAGAGATGAAATTGCACGTGCAACGGAAAGTGACTTATCAGAAGAATACAACGACGGCGTAATTTGGAATCGTATTACGTACGAAAATGATATTATCTATCATTCATTTTCCTACTCTCTCTTCCTCCGTCTAACGACAATGCGAAAAGGATAGACAGTACATAGATGGCGTATACGGTCATGAATAATTAAAACTCTAGATATTACCGAAATAACGCAATCTTTTTATTAAGCCGAAATACCGATACTTTCCTATTGGCTATTTTAACCGCCATTTTCGATCTAATTATTTGTAGTCCAATAAATGCTTAGGCCGGTATTCATAGTCAAATCTTACATTCAAGACCGTCTTAAGTATAATCTTAAGAAGTCATGAACCAATCAGAGAACTGTATTAGCGTCTTAAGACATTACTTAAGGCAATCTTGAAATAAGAATGGATTGTGAATACTGCATAGTCGGTTCTTATTTTAAGTAATCTCTTAAGTCGCTAATGCAGCCCTCTGAGTTTCAGTTCATGACATCTTAAGACTGTACTTAAGACGGACTTAAATAGATCCGTTTGTGAATATCAGTCAGATCTTATATTCAAGATCGTCTATCCTAAGATCCTAAGTCTTAAGAAAACTGTGTTCCCAAATTCACAGCCAGTACTGAAAATCTACAATCTACGTTATGTGTATTATACATTTCAGTACTGATAGTAAATTTTGAAACACAGCCAAAATCACGAATCAGAGGACCGTATTAACATTTTAAGGCTCTTAAGATAGTTTGAAATAAGAACGGACTATGGATACCAACGACAGTATTTCGTTGGTGATACGAGAGAAATTTGAATTATAAATAAAACAGAAATCTGTAACTCAGACTGCGATCGAAGTCTCACTACAAATGCTTTGAAGCACTTGATTGAATTAAAAAAAGAATTTTAAAAATTGATAAATCAAAAAACGCTTTAAAATATTTGCAGCATTGCGTATCCTCAGATCGTATTCTTAGAATACCTTTAGAAACAAATTATCATAGTAAACTTTATGATCGAGGAAAATTTATAAAATATAAATTTTAAATTTCAAAACTTTTCTATTTCTTCACGATTAAAATGATGTGAATTTTTTTTGAATGTGAAAAAAAGGACTTTTTAAAAAATCATTGTAAAACAATATTTTAAAAAAGGAATTGAATTTAAAAATATGTTCTTCAAGAACATATTTTTGGCAAGTTAATAAATTTTTAGAAAAACATAATAAAATACATTTTTTTTTATCAATTCATTTTTATTTCTTAACATAGTCTTCTTTCAGCTCGATATACTTGATTCAACGATTCTTTAACTTTTTTAAACCGTCGGAATAATATGATTTGTCCAACTCTTCAAAATAAGCCTCTGTTTCGGCGATGAGCTGCTCTCTGATAGTGAATCTCTTTCCTTCGAATCATTTCTTCAGGTTTAGAAACAGGAAATAATCGCAGGGGGCTAAATCTGGCGAATATACTGGATAGAGAAGCAATTCAAAGCGGAATTCGTTGAATTTGGCTATCAGTGCCGGGCACGTGTAAATCCGTGCATTGTCTTGATGGAAGAACACTTTCTTCTTCGCCAAATGGGGATGTTTTTTCTTTAAAATGTTTTTGAAACGGTCCAATAAAGCTGCGTAGTAATCGCTATTGATCGTTTGCTTCAACGGAAGGTAATCGATATGAATTATATCGCGTGCATCCCAAAAAACTGGCCTTTCCGGCTGACTTTGTGGTCTTCGCCTTTTTCGGAGCTGGTAAAGTTGTTTTGACTGTTCCTTTGTCTCGGGAAGGTGTGAAGTAATAGATCCATATTTCGTTCACAGTGAATCGACGCAGAAATTCATCTGGATTACATTGAAACATCTCCAAACATTGTTTTGAAATCGTCATACAGTCGCGCTTATAGTCCACAGTGAGCAAACGCGGCACCCATTTTGTCGATAGTTTTTTCATATTCAATTGTTTGTGCAAAATTGAAATCACTGTGCCATGTGATATGCCTGTGGCCTCAACAAGCTCGCATACTTTCACTCGTCGATCAGTCAAAACAATATCGTGCATTTTATCGATGATTTCAGGCGTAGCCGCCTTAATTAGACCCGTCCCGAACAAGGTACATCACATGTGGATGTATGACCACGTTTAAATTCATTCACCCAATTGTATACAGTCGCAAACGCTGGTGCAGATGTGCTACGAACATTATCCAACTCGACTTTGATTTCTTTCGGCGTTAAATCTTTCATATATAGATGATTGATCACTGCATGAAACTCGTTTTTTCTATTTTGCAAAAAATACAAAGTTGTCGCTTTAATCGTCTACAGAAATGAAACCATGCGATGAATTTCGCTCAAAATTTGACAGTAATCAGAAATGCTATTTATCAAAAAGTAATGTGACATGGCAGTGCGAGTACCTTCTGACAGATTTTCTAAGAACTTATTGACTTGTTCTCGTATATATAATACATCTACTTTTCAGGATTATTTGTTAAATTCTTATCCAAATTAGATACACTTTATTATCGCTTAATGTTTTCCATTTTGAAAAAGTATATTCTTTGTTCATTAGCTTATCGTGGAAAAAATAAAAAAGTTCTAAGATTTAAAATTAAAATTAAAATTTTTCCTTTTGATTAAGTTTTCTGCGATAATTTATTTCTGAATTATAGATTTTACAAAAACAATCCATTTCGTAACATTTATTTCAAAATGACATAATTTTAACGAAAAATTAAACTTTTTTTAAATTTAACAAAAAATTAAATTAATTAAAAAATATTTAAAATAGATATGGATTTACTAGAAAAGAAATGATCTTAAAAACTCATAAATTTTTGTATCAGACAATGGACTCCTCTGAGCAGCGCAATAGTTTAAAAAAATTTATTTTCCTATTTTTCAAAGATTTCTTCAACTTTCGCCACTGTAAAACAGTTTTTGTGATTCAATTTTGATTTTCTTGGTTGTCAAAAAAAATTTCAAGCTTTAATTTGAGTTATTGTTCATCTCAATGTTTTTTTTGCCGAGTCATCGGCAAATTATATTAAAAGATGTTAAGAAATTGTGCTAAAATTTAGCTGGACCGTTTCTTTAGATATAAAGTGTGTATATATACATTATATGTATAATAATAGTTTATGATAACTAGAATCAAACTGAGTAAAAAAATTCTCTACTATTTAATAATTTTCGCAATCTTTTTTTAGTCATCCAATGAGCAGAATGTTTAAAATTGACGCATATATCTCACAGTCTGTCGGCAGAAGACCAAAGTCGATTTGAGTTAGATTGAATGTCAACTTTTAGTTGATTAAAAGATGACAAATATGTCCCAATTATATAACCAGTTGCCAATCAACCAATGTAGTCGACTTATGCCCATTTCTATCAATGTAGATTAACTTTAATTTCGATTCAACTCACTCTTCGCCTTTTTCTAGTCTTTAGAATTAGATAAAGACAAAGGTCGGTATTCAGTCAGTTCTTATTTCAAGACTGGCTTAAATAATATTTTAAGATGTTAATGTGATCTTTGGTTTGCGACACCTCAAGGCTGAACTTAAGATCTTGAATATAAGAACTAATTATAAATATCGGCCAAAGAGTAAAGCCGGAATCAGACTATGCATTGAAGATTGAGAGTAAAGATTAAAGATTGAAATTTCACCGATGAGGACAAAGAAGTTTTGATTCCTTTTGTTCTGATTCGTCAAACTTTAATCTTCCAATCTTCAATCTCATCCTTCAATGCGTATGTCCGTATTCATAGTCAGGCCTTATATTTAAGGCTTCCTTAAATTTATTTTTAGATGCTCAGCAGCCAATGAAATAATTCGTACAGTATCTGGACATATCGACTATAAGCCGAAAGTCATTTTATTTTAACAGTCGATTAAATATCGACTTTGAAAACTTACTTAAGTCGAAAAAAATATCGACTACAAATCGATAAACAATCAGACATACTGTATAGGCATTCGCGATAATTTTTTATTTTCCATTACTATCTTTGTATTATATATATGTAATATCAATCTATGAAAATGAGGGGGGGGGGAGAATAGAAATATTTTTTCAAAAAATGTAAAATTTCTCTTTTTGTAGATTACATACACATGATATACATTCTGATTTTAAAAAGGGTATATTTTTCAATATTTTGATCAATTCAATTAATCTTTCGAATATCAAGTTCAACTCATGCACACACTGCGAATAATTACGAATAATCCCATCCTGTTTTTCGATTAAATAATCTAGGCTGTCTTTTTTCTCAATAGTTATATTTTCGAGAGATAATTAAATTGTATCTGAATTTTTATATTCTCGATTCATTGTAACGATTATAAAAGCACGAACGTAAGAATCGTAAGAGTTGTGTTATATAAGAGAAACTTAAATCATTCACGCTAGTATAAGTGAATAAAGAATTGAGTCTAATGTTTTTATTTTGTCGCTCCGTTTACAATTTATAGACCTAGATTATCAAATATGTGATACGTCACATACGAAGCATTCTGATAACCCGGGATCTGAAGGTGGGGATCATTGGATTTATAGATCTTGTTGAAATTTATCTCTATTTATTTGATGTGGAATTCAATGTTGGTGTTCCATCTGACTTACAATGGCAACGTCAAAGAGTTTAATTAACTTGTTAGACGATACGGTGTTCGAGACTTTATCCGGATTATCCTATACGTATCCGCAACTAGAACATCATGTATCGCACAGAGTTGTACTGTCACCAGATGTACGTATACATATAAAAATATGCTTCTATAATGCTATTGCTTCATTACAATCAATAAAGGGTAACAGATATGTTTATAAAACAATTTTATACTTCGTCATCCTTCGTATAAGAATAATAGAAAGTTGTCTCTCTCTCTTTCTATCTCTCTTTTTTTCTCTTAATTTTTTATTTCTTTAAAGAAATAAATTTTATATTTGCTCGTACAAATTTAATTAAAAAGTTTAAATTATTTATAAGGAATCGATGAAAAGTAAAAATTGTATATTAAATAATATTTCAAATTTTCCAAGTTTGACGACTAATGTGATTTGATTTGAAAGTTTACACTATTATTTTAATACCGTTAATATGACTATTCTCATTTAAATTAATATATTGGATCAGATAGTCGTTTGCACGACTCTCTCTCTCTCTCTCTCTCTCTCTCTCTCT
>NW_017259590.1:1197289-1199256 GCF_001594045.1 Atta colombica
ATATATATATTTCTTGAATTAAGTTAAACATTTCAATCAACGTAAATCTCGTTTGTCTTATTTACGTGAAAATAAATAAAATCTTTCTAAAGTATTATAAAATAAAAATATTGTGAATAATATTTCACTTGTATAATTTGTGCGTAGTTATATTAGAAATGTTTAGATACATAATCATAAATAAAAGCTTTGAGAAGAAAAATTTCATGTATGCAAAAAATTTTTTACTGTATCTCTTTAGGATTTGTTGGCAGTGGTATGTTGACAGCTTCCGTAGCAGGATCCATTTTTACAGCGCCGCCATCTATTCATATCACGTATGCTCTTCAGTGTATTGCAGAAAATAATAAAGGTCTTTTTACTTTACATACTTATTATTAAAAAGTATTTTTTATTAAATCACACGTACATTAATACCTTCTTTTAGATGGTATTGTGGTCGTGGTACCTAATTACACAGGGGATCGTTTAAATTTTGGCATAGCAATTGAGAAGACTCGGCAAGCGGGCATTGCGGTAAAACGAAAATCTTCCATTTTTTACCCGCAAATAACGATATAAATTAAATATTTTAAAATTATCGACCTATTTGAAAATTATATACATATAATATCTTAATAATCAGGTGAAGGAGGTAATCGTTGATGATGACTGCAGTATTCCCGTAAACGAACAGAGCGTCGCTGGTAAGCGCGGACTAGTGGGTATGTTGTTCGTTATCAAAATTGCGGGTGCATTCGCCGAAAAGGGTTTTCCTCTGTGTGAAGTAGCAGAAATTGCACGACGCGTTTCACAAAATATCGCGACTTATGGAGTCGGACTATCCGCGTGCGCAATACCAGGTATGAGACAATCAAGGCTCATAAGTTACTATTCAAGTCGCGCCATAGTTATGATAATTACGTACATGTGCTAAGCTTGCATGGCCCAAGCGCTTCTATAATGAGGCTGTTTCTCCAATCGGATGGACGGATAGAAAGATGGATCAGAATCTAGACAATGGCTGTGTTCAACAGAAAAAATAACTTTGCAATTGTTACAAAATTCGTGAATATAATTGGTTTATATATTTAGATCTAGTGAGGAACTAAGGACAAAACTAATCATATTAAAGAATTTTACAACAGTTGTAAAACTGCTTTTTTTGTTAAATGTAACCATTCTTTGTAGTTTATTTCTTTATTATTGTTGTCCACTTTTTTTCGAATACTTGATATATGAGGTAATCTATTAAGGATACAACGGATCATAAAATTATCAGATTCTTTTCGAATATCCGATTCTGGATCGATTCTTTTCGAATATCCGATTTCCAGTCGAATATCTTAATAAGGATATTCTTGACAATAAGGCTCCCTTATTACATTAAAAAAAAAATATTATGTTTGAATACAATACATTCAATTTATATTTAAATTTATAATTTAAAAGCTTAAATTATTTGTTCTGAGAATGTTAAGAAAATTTGATGGTTTGTATTATGTATATATATATATAAAATTTGAAGCAAATTCTCTTCAGACGAGTTTTAAGGTTTTATCAAGAGAAAAATCAGTTTTATACTGTCATGGTTAAAGAATACGTCATATTTGCGATACTTTGCGGCTTACAATTAAAATTATTTAAAATAACTCTGCATGGATATGCTTAATCTGACAATGAGAATATTAAATGCAGGTCAAGGTCTCATGTTCGAGCTTGCACAGGATGAGATAGAATGTGGAATGGGTGTGCACGGAGAAGCAGGATACGAGAGAATTAAGCTCAGGACCGCATCTGAACTGGTGATGCTAATGTTAAAGCGCATTTGCGAAGTCTTATCTTTGTCCACTAATGATTCAGTTGCGGTTATAATCAACAATTTCGGTGCTTTAAGTCAATTGGAACAAGGAATAATCGTCTATGAGGTTGTAAATCAACTTCGTAAGTACTTATTTACTGTTTTTTCTTCTTTATATATATATATA
>NW_017259590.1:1199356-1199895 GCF_001594045.1 Atta colombica
TTTGAGGATTTTCCAATCTCCATATCGGTTGCTTATTGAATCTATTGACATCTATTAGACGTATCTATCATAAGATTACCAGATTTTTTTTATTAAATCAAAATGTAATGGTGTGGTAAGTCCTTGCAAAAGAAGATTGATGAACAATAGGTCGTATCAATCGAATGGTTTGTTGTATGATAAAAAGAATAAAGCTACGAGAAAAGAAAAAGTACTCTAAGTCTCCAATTATTTTTCCACATTCTGATTTACATTTCTCTGCCGATTATTTTTTGACTTCACTCTGAATTTTATTCTCCCGACTATGTAAATCATTCTATCGATTAGCATATCGATCGATGCGAACAATGTCCGATCTCATAGAAATCGTTTGCATTTATCTTTCAGTTATCCTATTCGGAAACAGATTTCCAGTTTTTTAAATAAAAGTTTATAAAAACTATTTATATATATATTATTTTATTCTACTTAACAATACTTTAGGTAAACCGGAATTTAATATTAAAAATGTTTTCAATGTTTTTAATTATTATAGCACG
>NW_017259590.1:1199995-1202510 GCF_001594045.1 Atta colombica
ATAAACTATTTTTTCTTGGATTGTTCCCGGAATACAAGGATGTCTGGTAATTTTAGTCTATTATTAATAGCTTTTCTTGTTTTTGCATGAAATAATTAGAATCATAAGTAATTTCTTCTTCTGTCAATTTGCCATTTTTAATTTATTTCATTGTACTACATGGTATTATGTTGATTTTTTTGCAGAAAAGACAGGCATACAGCCTGTTCGCGTCTACTCAGGTGTTTTAATGACATCCTTAAATAGCGTCGGGATACATATAAGTTTGCTAAAATTGACTGAAAATCATGGGGACGTATTCGTCGATTGTCTTGACGAAAAAACGACAGCACCGTGTTGGCCAGGCTGCACCTACAGCATTCCTTCGACTTCAACTCCATTAAGCACTCCATTGAAAGATGCGAAAAAAGAAAAAGTGGAGAAAATAGGAATATTGTTAAATTTGAGCGATCAGCGCCTGATTAAATTGTGTTTAAAAAATGCTTGTGTAGCTGTTATCGAGAAAGAGGCGTATCTTAACGGGTTAGACCGTGGTTGCGGAGACGGAGATTGCGGATCAACATTGAAACGATTTGCTAACGGTATGCGTATACGAATTATAATGTACCTATATGTCTCTTAATGTTCAACAAGAATTTACTAATTCTCCCTCTTTCTTTACATTCTATAGGTATTTTAAATAATTTGGAAAATTTATCCTTGTCGCATCCAGCAACGTTATTATTGGAAATAGCGAACATCGCAGAAGAATGTATGGGCGGAACTTCTGGAGCTTTATATTGTTTATTTTTTACAACTGGCGCAAAAATATTGGCGTCATTCAAGCAGGAGAAGGATATGCGAAACGTTTGGTTTTGCGCATTTCGCAGCGGATTAAATTGTTTAGAAAAATATGGAAGAGCGAAAGTTGGCGACAGGACTATGGTTTGCACATATATATGTACATTATTAAAATGTATTATTAGTATTAATATATACTATTATTAATGAACAGAAAGGTTTTTTTTATAGTATTAAAACTTGTTCGCTATGTTGTTATTTGTTGCAAAAAAATTAAACTTATTGTGAAATAGACATAGGACTTGTATTAAAAATGCAAGAAAATTAATTTTCAATCATATTTTTGTCAATCAATATTTTTAGATCGACACAATGTATGCGGCGTATACGACATATGAAAAATTGTTAAAGGAGTATCCTAGTGATTTTTACGAGAAAATAACCGCAGCAGCATGGGAAGGATGCTATTCTACGAAAAATATGAAACCAAAGTGAGTAGATATTAATGTTGATAAGATCAACACACAATCTGTGTACTTAAATGTTTAAGATACAATACATTTGCTGAAACCCTACAACTTTTTATATGAAACATTTTTCCAATAAACCAATACTTTCTGAGATAATTAGTTTCAGAATTTTTGACACACACTCCGTGTGTGTGTGTGTGTGTGTGTGTGTGTTGTGTTATGTGTGTAAAATACATATAATTTTTTAAAAATTAAAGAAATCTAATTTAAAATTATATAAATCTTCGTAAAATATTTTTAATTTAATCACTTTTTCGTACTAAACGTTTTGTAAATATGAACACAGTGATTCATTTGTTTATAGAGCGGGACGGGCTAGTTATATAAAACAAGCTCAGTATTTAACGGAAATGGATGCTGGAGCTTATGCCGCAGCAATATGGATTGCAACTATTGTACAAACAATTACACATTTCAAAAAATAACAATATTTTTTAACAACTGTATTTTAAGATCATGTATTTTAAGATCATTACTGTAAACAAAAGATATAAGATTTAATAATAAATAACAAGTTTATTAAAAAAATAGAATAAGGGATTTAATTATATTAATTATTTTCTTCTACAAAATATTTAAATAAAAATATAGTTGTGCGTTTATATATTTATAAATAGAATAAAAGTACATTTCTTAATAAACATTTCTGGCGAATACATAAATATTTTATAGCGTAGAAATATTAAACTTAATATGAAATAACTTAAGTTGCAGTATTGTTTGGCAGTATTTTGCCGATTAATCGGATTATGGTTTCTTGCACCAATTATCTATCAAATATTGACAGACTAAGTTTAACATTTTATTTTACTTTACACAATAATATAGAATAAATAAATAATGTTATTTGTATATGTGTTTCATAAGATTATCCAAAGAGATTGGTCACAAAGTTATTAAATCCGTTACTGATAGACGAGAAGATACCGTTGTTGGCATCAGCCGCAGTATTAATTCCTGATTGGGGTCGATAATGCAACGTATGGTCACGATGTGGATAAGGTCTCCCACCGATGTTTCCGTTATATAAAACAGACCCATTTTCATCGTCGTATTGTCTCTATTTCAAGTATAATAAATTTTAATATATATGTTAAGAGTAATTAAAATAAACATATAAAGTATCGAATGTAGCAATAGATTTTTTTTGGACTATTTTATATAGCTAATCCTCCTCTCTTTTTTTTAAACATAACAAATAAAAA
>NW_017259590.1:1202610-1213389 GCF_001594045.1 Atta colombica
AACTTAATAAATTTAACTTAATAAAAAATAGTTAATCAATATACACGAATAAAAATGTAGATCTTTTAGATGATAGCATTACTTACTTTTACCGAATAAAGGGTAACATTAAGAAGCGTCGGATGTTGTTCGATTACTACAAATTCAACTTCACGAGGTACATAACCATTCGAAAATACCTAACAAAAATATGACATACTCAATGAGAAATGATAATGGAATCGACATTGAATCAACATCGATTTCATTGTCATTTCTCATTGGATCAGATTTAACATGATATAATGTGGGTAAATACTTAAACAGCACAGTCTTATTTTATAAGTTCTTATTTTATCATAATTTTAGCATTCTAGTAACGTAAGACAATATAATAAAAAAATGTATCCAACAGATTATTACCATTTCGTAACGTACCTCTAACTTGTAAACACCAGGCAAAAGAATTCTCCAAAATTCACCATATTTCGTTGTTGAAAAACTAACATCTCGTGATTTCACTTTAACGGAAGCCCTTTCGATAGGATTACCATTTTCATCGATAACAAAACCATGAACACCTCTGTGAGCCTCTGCCAGAAATTTGATTAAAGACTAAAAAGATAATAAAAGGATAATAAATGTATATTATTATTTTTTAAAGAATAGAACACGTATTTGAATACAAAATAGAGACACTCTGAAAAATAGTGGTATCTACATAATTTTTACTGTGTTGATATTACCTAATATTAACAATATGATGTGATGGATTTAACACCAGGGTTTTTAATTCATACAATGGTATTGATATAAACACCAGAGGTTTGAAATCCACTCCATGTTGGTAATAATATTAATACATACTAGCACAGAGAGAATTGTAGACACTGCATGGGTATTAAATCCACACTAGAAGTGTCGTTAAATTCACACCGATATTTTTTAGAGTGTATGCAGTAAGGCCAAAAATCAGATATCGAATCGAATCTGTGTTATTCTTTTTTCTCTCTTTCTCTCTCATTAAGTTGTACATATATGATCTTTATTTTCCATCTCACTCCACAAAAGCCACTCACCGCTCGATTTTCCGCCCAGTAATGTGGTAGATCCGCGGCTGGTGGATATTTGCAGCAAGAAAGTTCCAAGGTGATCTCCATACAGCCGTTCCACACGTAGTTGAAATCTTGCATTCCACCAGTAAGCGGATACCATTCGGCGCCATTAGTAATTCCACGTTTAAATGCGGGCTGAGACGGAGAGCAGGGTAATCCCTGATACATAGATCCGTGATTTCGAGAATACGTCAACGATAAATGTTGAAATACGTCGTCATCCGGCGAGACGCTCGGCGTCGACGTGAAACTCTGAAACACTATTCTCTCTATATCATACTGTTACGGCAGTTTAAACGTTAGATCCAATATAGATAGAACTATATATCCAATATAGATAGAAAACACGAAGATGATTTGTGTAATCTGCAAGTTGTCTCAGAATGTCCATTAGACATTCTTTTTAAATCTTTGGCTCTGACTTCTCAATGAAAATATTTATAACTTTATCGCTTTTTTCCTTTTATTTTTCTTTCTTTTTCTCTTTTCTTTTGTTGAGAGCAAAATTGTACAAGATATATGTTTCATGCCATGTCTAATTGTGCATTCAAATATTTCATTTTCATACGTTCACTAATATAGTTAAAAAGTAGTTATTTTCTTAACATAATTTTCGTAAGAAACTGTAAACTTCATCATTTATCTTCTTTTCAATATTACATTCAAAAGTATTACAATCAAAAGTAACTTCGTACTTTTGAAATGTTTCTAACGTTTTGCAAGTAAAGTAAATAAAGTCGCTTATACTAATAATAAAAAATAATCATACACATATTGCACAATACCTGCACATAGTGGCGCCGATCGACATATTCCTGATGGCATGAAAGTTTACATAATATATCATAATAATTTCAGAGCCGTATACAACTATATAGTCATAGCTGTCTATAATCTGTCTATTAATTGCAATTGTTTAATACAAATGGAACAAATTTTAAATCGAACCAGTTGAAACGCTGGAAGAATTGCATCCAAAAAATAATAATGCTGTTCTTTTCTTTTCTTGTTTTTATCTTTATTCGTTTTGCTTTTTTTCAGAATCACATCTCGCAAAGAGGACGATCGTGAGAGGACGATACGACAGAGTGGAGTATCACGACTCTGTATGATTCCGTGGCTCGGAGTTGGATCGAGGACGATCGAGCGAGCCACGTTGCCCGCCTTTTAACGATTTTAGCTCCGCGTGCGAAACGGTAACTGAACCAAGGTGATTTAACTTACGCGAATTTGGGGTATTGTCGAAGGGATAACTGGCCACGAGCGCACCACCGTGCAGACTGCCCGAGAGCACGAACTGAATCTTCGAGACCCATTCTTTAACGGCTTCGGTCTCCGGCTGGCTCTTTTTATTGTTTTGCTTAAAATAGTCCGGGAAATTACGGTTTAGGTCAAAGCCGCGCGCGTTATACCTGTATAATCATACATCAAATCGTAAAAGATGAGAATTAGAAGCTAATTAATTTGTTTTGCGCAAAGCGATTAAAAGACGGATTATATCGCAAAGCGTATTTAGACGCTTCAAGATATATTTCCTTTAGCAAAAACAGAAGTGTTTAACGACGTATTTGTCGATGCTCCTGACGATTATTCATTTAAGTATTTTATTCGGTCTATAACTACTTTGTGAAATATTAAGCGCAAACCTTTTAATTTTACGTTTTTAAATCGAAAGAAAGTCCCTTTGAAAGGAATATCAAAAAAGACTGTCTCAACGTGTTCAACGTCAGACAATTAGGTTTGAACTAAAAATTTCATCGTTGATTAGTGCAACCTGACCTGATTGGAAAAATAGAAATGATCAAAAAATAAGTTGAATAAATATAAATCATTTATATTAATATCTAACCTGCCTTGACCACCATCACAACGTCCCTCTTTAGAGACTTCAAAACCGTCAGGATTCATTGACGGCAAAATATGAATTCTTGTATTGTCCAATAACCATGTAATATATGCGTCTGATCCGTACGATGTCACGAGAAACTAGAAGAAAAAAAAGAAAAAAGAGATACATTTGTAAGAAGCATCCTAGCAAATACTAAATTATAACTGTAATATAACACACGTAATATAACATGTGTCATTACAATTATATTGTTGAATGGGAAATTACAACTAACATATACGTTACATGTAACTTGTTTGCTGGGATATACCATTTGTCGAACGTAAATGAATTATTAATATTATTATTCACACATTATTTTTAATTTAACGTCATCAGTTAATATCGATCGATATTAATTTATAATTACGAATTATTGTTATTTACAATTATTTGACTAGATAAAATCTCTTATCCGAATAAATCTTTTTTTCAAGCGATGTATAAGTGATGAATCAAATTGTAAGAATGTAACATACGCGCATGTGTTATTCATTATTGCGAATAATGACGTGGAAATTTCAATGCTTGACATAATTACGTACGTGAATAAGATGTAGCATTAATTCGCGTCCCACAGCTTCATTTCCATGTATGTTAGCGATATATTTTACATCAGGTTTTCCAATCATGTGCTCGTAAGGTGAGGATGAAACGACCATTACCCATAAATCTCGACCTATCGCATAAGTAACGCTTGATTACAACATATATATATATTTCAAATGTAACAATATCAAAATTCCCAAGATGATAAATTAAAAAAATATAAATGATAAAACGGATAATTAAGAATTGACACAATAAACGGTGCGTAATTAGCTCTACAAAATTTTATTCTACATAATAAAAATGATTAAATTGTTATGTTTACGATTTTAGCTTTCTTTAGCAAAATTGAGACTCTTAACAACGATCCATGTAGTTGTAGTTAAATAAATGAGTTATTATATTATAATAAGTGATGTTAATTCGGTCGTAATCACTGTGCGGTAATCATTTCTCCATTAAAGATCTCAGTTACAAGGCTGAATGACTAAAATCTTTAAATTACACTGCATTTAATGAAGTAGATGAGAAACTTAATTGAGAAAACGAAGGCTCACCTCATAGTGATGTGGACTTCTGAACATAATTCACATATATTTCTATCAAGATGGTAATACTGTAGTAAAAGGAAACATAGTCACTGAGTAAAAAATTGAAAAAATAAAAAACGGTTTTACCACTGTCCGAACTAATTAAAGTAATTAAGATATCGAGGAATATATCAATGCGAATGTTGAAATTCAACTGGCATGTGTAAGATAAAATTTTTTAAAATTAATTGCGCACCGTTCACTGCCAACTGCCTGTTTGTCATTTATTTATATGTTTTAAAAGATATATTGTATTTAATTTCTTCTCTACATTAATATTGTTACTTGAATGTTAAAATGTATAAATGAAACACCAAACGAGACAGCGTCCTCTTTCAGAATACTATTTATTGTGATCTCAATTAGCATTGTAAGAAGATAATATACCTTTCACCGACTTTCCTATTGAATATAGCGCAGTGAGATTTTGAAATCGAAGGGACGTCGCGCGAAGAAAGCGGCTCATCTGTTCGTAATTGTGGTACTTGAACTCGATGTTATACGGTTCCTCATACATTAAGAAGCGCGGATGATATAAACGAGGTACATCTTCTTTGGTATGGAATTGCATTCCACGAATATTCCCATAAATGAAGATGAGAAAAAGTAGTATGCGATACATTCTGCAACAATATCAAATATACGAATACGAGAGAGATATACTTGTTAATTAGAAATTCTTTAAACTTAAGAATCCCTTTCATTCTCTGAGTGTGAACGAAGTTCACTACGCCTAAGTAACTAATAATAAGTATAAATATATAGCTATCAAAGAAAAAGAGAAAGAAAAAAAGTGAGAGGGCACAATATAAAAATTTATACAAAAGTACTTTGTGTATATATAAATTGTATAAAGAGCAGAGATGTATACTTAATATTTTATACATTTTCAATAAAAATATTGTAATCTTCGTGCGTCGAAAATATGCGTACAATGAAACATGAGAAATATAATATTTATTATCTTTTTTTATGTGAGAGCCAATACTTTAAATTATAATATCAGCTCTATTTTATATATATATAATAATAACTTATAATAGCTGATACAAAATCCAATTATTAGAATGTTGTTGTTCTTAGAACATTTACATTACCTGATTGTTGAAACGTATCAGCACTGGAGAGATCACACCGTGGAATCCGTAGAATCCGATCGTAAAATCAACGATTTTCCGCGTTCGTGTGCGCGCAAAACTATCTGCGAAAGCGATACGCGAAGCAGTATATGTGAGCGACGAGTTTTTTCAATGCTATTTTTTTTCCCGTTATTTCTCGTGTCAAGTCGTTTATATGGAGATACACGGTGCCGGCGAAGAGGACAAGGACACAAACACTTTTTTTAAATCATACGTGATCACGTTGGCGCATGGACAGTGGAATGACGGTCGGCGTTTGCGGAAATCATGAAGGAAGAAACGAAAGAAAAAAGAAGAAAAAAGCAAGAGAGAGAGAGAGAGAGAGCAAGAAAAGGAGAGAGAAGAAGAAAAAGTAAACGACTGCAAGTAAACGACTGCAAGACCAAAGATCCCAAAGACCAGTCGCGATACCAGTGACCAAAAAACGTAGGTGAAATCTCAGTTCGTGAGAGTAACGACAGAGAGATATATGATACTGTGAACTTACAAAGAGAGAAGGGAACTATATCGTGCACTCACTACCATCATCAGCAAGCAACACCAAGTAGCAGTATCAGTAGCAAGAACAATAGCAATAGCAGTTGCAATAGCAATAGCAATAGCAATAGCAGTACCAGTACCAGTACCAGTACCAGCACCAGTACCAGCACCAGTACCAGCACCAGCACTCGAGCACCCAAGCACCACCACCGCCGACGCCACCACCACTACTAATGAAACCCACTTCCTCCGTAGCTCTGGTATCTGCTGCTGTCTGCTCGCCGTTGTAGAACAACCTCTGGTACAATGTGTCCCAGCTAGGAGACAGCCCGTTTACTGTCTCATCTCGACACTACCACACTACTGTCGACCGGGCACACAATAAGCAACGTCAAGCGTATCGCCACGAATTGTTATTTCGCGCACATTTAGCGCGGACGCATTTATCATGATATCTGGAAATCTCCCGCGGACGTGGAACGGAATTTCGCACGGCTATGTAATGAAATAATAATAGTATGATTCGTAAAAACCATAAGAAACGTTTGATTCTCTACAAATCAGTTAACGCAAATGACAATGCTGATAAAGAGAGACTCTCGTGAAAGTAGTTCTGTAAAAGTTAATTATGCTTTTCAAGAAATGTTAACGTCAAATTTTTTTTTACATGGTAAATGAATATTTGTTATACATTTTATAGATGTTGAGAAAACTGTTTGCTAAACGTGCATTAGATTGATAAGAAAATCAGTGCTAATTAAAAAGATATATAATTTTTCTTCTTGCGTTATTTATACAAGTTGCTTTTTTGCTCGAAGGCGTTATCAATACACGTAGCTTCTAAAGTTGTAATTAATAATTCTAGTTGTTAATACTCTTTATACATTGCGAAATAATTTCTAAGCGATCTCATGTAAAGAGAACAAGTACGTATGAAACTCGCGTGCGCGGCTACCGATTACAAACCACTACTACCGCCGTATTTACCACTACCAATTGATATTACCACTACCAGCAACGGTATTAATTGAGGTGAAGAGGTTTTCGTTCTTGATGTTTGGCACAACCAACCAACCAACCGACCGACTCATCCACCCACTCACTCACCTATCCACGAGCCACTGTTACAAGCGATTTCGCGTCAGCTTTAGGCGCTATATTTTCGAATATAATGAGCCGCCTGTCTATTCGTGCGCCGAGGGCACCACCACAGAGATGGTGTACAGGTCGATAGAGAGCATTCGTAAGATCACTGACGTCCACCACACGTACTTTCGACGTGCTATTGAGGACGGTGTCCTACTAGCGGTGCTTGCCGGCCTCATGCCCGCTTGCCTGCCTGCCCGCTTATCTGCTTGCCTAACGGAGGCGCGGATCACAGTTTCGGATGGATCGTTGAACTCATGAGCGGAAGGTGAAACACATCGAAAAAAACAGTCTCGGCGAGAAGTATGTCACCGAGGCATCACGGATAACACGATGTAGCAAGCAAAACGAGAAAGGCAGAGAGAGAGAGAGAGAGAGAGAGAGAGAGAGAGAGAGAGAGAGAGAGAGAGAGAGAGAAGAGAAGTTCCAAACTTGAAGTTCCTGAGGAACTTCGATCACGTGGTTTACCTTGAACTGCCTCAATCCACTGTCAAAGAAGATCTTATCATAACGGAACTATTATTAAACAACATAAACCTTTAAGATTCAATGAATTGAAATATATAGTGAGAGTAAAAAGTATTCATACAAGGAAATTTTTTTTATAAAAAAAGTCTTATTTGTAGAAAATAAACATTAATTAGCAATTTTATACAATGAATACATTCTATTCTAACATAAACAAACGAGCTTCATATTCTTGATTTTAAAAGCTAAATTTCTCGATTGTACGAATACTTTTTGAGTATCCAAACAATACAATTTTTAATTTTCACTTATTTTTCAGAAAATATATTTTCTATAATTAATACACATCTTTTTAGTATATATAATTTTTCTTTATGAATAAAATTCTATATGTTTCTTAAAATTGTTAATTATAAATAAATTGTTAATTATCAAACAAGAAATGATCATCAATTAAACATCGAATCGACGTCAAATTGATATTGAAATTATCGTATCGATTTGACATATGACTCATTTCTCGCTGGATATTTGTTTTTAAAAAATAAAGTTTTTTTAAAAAAAACATTTTCTCTGTACGAATACTTTTTGTACTCTGTAACTAAATGAATGCCAAAAACGTATGGAAAATCAAAAGAGATTTCAATATCAAATGTTTACTTATTTTGGAATAAAATAAATTTTTCAACAAGTAACAAAACGATGATGTTGAGATAAACAGACTGGTTGGTTTTCAGATTGACATGTGCGACAAATATATGATGTTATAAATATATATATTATGCAAAATGAAAAAAAAGGGTAAATATCAATCATTCTTGCAATATCGATTTATTCATGATCGTAATTAATATCTATGAAAAAATGTTATGTTGAAGATAAAGTAAAACTAAAAATTAATTGGCACGCACAACTTTCCCTCTTAAAATAATTGTGATTATTATTAGAACTTTTCGTCTTCTCTATAAAGTATTATTGTATGCATATGCGGGTGTGTGATAAATTATATGATATAATAATTATATATTTTAAAAAACAGTTACACACAAGATGTATGCACCATGTGTACATGTGACAACTTTATTTTCTCTGATGCAATTTTATATTATATTCAAAATTTAGAAAATCTCTTCCATAGCAAAATGAAATACTTTAAAAAATACTGAAATATTTAAAAAAATAATTATTATATCGTAATAATACAAACAAATCTATTCTAAAAAAATGCAAATGTGCTGCAAAGAAAATAAAGTTGATTCGGTCAAGAACTCAGTGTTAACGTTTTTTTTATACTTGCTAGAGTTTTATAATAAACGCTTGTATAAAACTATATTTCACTTCCTGGGAATATGACAATATGTTGGAATATATCGGGAGGGATAATTTCAATTGGATCAAAATAACAATGTCATTGTAATTACAAGTCTGATACCAGTGGTAAGGTATCGACAAGATGCCGCCACAGTTGTTAATGAATCATTAATTTTAAGTTGTATAGGGCAATGACATAAACTTATCCACAGTGTCTTACGAACCTTTGCCACGTTTATATATTATTGTGTTAGTTATTTTTACAAATACACGAAAACGTACAAACCATAGTTATATGATTCATGATATTTGCTATGAAAGACATTTGCTAATCATATAAGTTCTTTATATAAAATCATATTTATAAAGATTTATGTGCAGAAAGTAGGACAAAGTTTAGAGAAACATTTTTATTTTTAAAAGATATAATCATTTCCAAAAAAGGATCTTTTTTATATATTTCAATGTCATATATTATTTCAAATACAGATTATTTTTTCAATAAATATGAGAATCTATTAGATATGGGAAAAAGTTCGTGGCGTTTTTTAAAGATGCCATCTAACGGGAAAAACGCCACGAACTTTTTCCCACACCTAATATTACTTTTGGTTGTAGAAACTGTAGAAATGCAGATACTGTCTCTCAATTTCTTAATGTATACTATAAGTGGTTTATGGCGACCAATCAAGTGGTCTTCAAAATGCTCCAAGTTATTGTATAGTATGTTCACCTTTTTCACGATATATTTATTGTCATATTTAATGCTGACTCACTTGCTGTATATCATCTTTGTTATCGATAACGTGGAAGATTTCGCATCGACTTCCCCATTTTTTTTTTCAACAATCAGCTTAATGTTCAAAGCGGTTACTGCTGTTATCTATCGCGATCGAATTATCAACACAATTGAAGTTCTGCAAAATGAACCATGCAAAACCTGTAATAAAGATGAGACTGATATCCAGATGAAATTTGATCATACAATCAGGTTGGTATACATATATCAATTAATAATTATCAGTGTGCCTTTCGACAATATCAATAAATAAATTAATAAATATTATACACACACACACACACACACACACACACACACAGACACACACACACACACATACACACACACACACACACACACAAAATTAGTAAAATTTTATACATGAATAAATAAGTAAAATTGAAGAATCTTAATACAAATTAAATTAATTTTTCTGACATACAACAAATGAAGTATAACAAATTAAATTTTTCTGAACTTAAAACAAATTAACTAAATCATTATTATACAATTAAAAAAAACGTATCGCATGTTTTAGGTATTTGTGCCTTTCACCATTATGGAAAGACTGCGTTCGAAATGTTACTCGAGTGTCTCATTGTATCCTCGTTGCCCACTCAATGTTAAACAAGGATAATATGATATATGGGAACACACGGATAACATTTTCGAACGCAACCTAACAGGATTAGTTAAAGTGATACGTGCAATGTTTGATGTTCATGTTCCTTTCACTTTATTTATCGAATAGAATTGTGTCAAATTCAAATGTATAATTTTGAATCTTTACTGCAATCTTATACCTTATCGTAAGATAATTACATGTTTCTAATATATTTTTAAAAATTGTATACAGATCGTATTCCATATATTACTTACTTTTATGTACGTTTTCGGCGGTGGGTGCTGTAACGGCAGGGATGCTCGATGTTTTAGAGGGTCAGTTACCTTATAACATGTGGGTACCTTGGAATTGTACTTCATTCTTTTCATTCTTGTTTACATCCCTTCAAGAGATCATATCTCTAATTGTTGCCACGATTGTAAACATCGCGACGGAAACTATAGTATTAGGATTTTGTTTACAATTGTGTGCACAATTTGAAATTTTGGAGCATCGCCTTCAAAGAATGGTAAAATGCAGAGAAGAAGAAATATTTCCGAAAAGTTCATTGAATAAAGTATCGCGCGAAATAAGCAAGTTGTCAAAGCACATTTCCCATCATCTATGCATAATCAGGTTTGTCATATATTGATAAAGTTCTTTTATTTTTATTGAGTATATTAAATAATACTCGATATATGTATATATATATATGTATGTATATATATA
>NW_017259590.1:1213448-1233559 GCF_001594045.1 Atta colombica
ATATATATATATTGTATATACACAATGGTAAAGACCGTAACAACTTAAGAATATAAGTTTCTAAGATCATTTTGAGACGAAAATCTTGATAATAGAATATCGAGACCATAATAGTTTTTTTAATTATACAATCATATATTTAAAGTTAGCGAAGCATATCGTTTAAAATTCGCGTTTAAAATTTAAATATGATACAACGAAAATTTTTCAATCATAAACGCGTGAGCTTTAGATTTTACCCTACACATATCATACACACGCGCGCGCGCAACGTAAGTGCACACAATATCAATAATTTAACTTACCAACTATGCATTTGTAATGTAATACATTATTTGTGATATATAATATGTATAAACATTTATAGACTTGCCGGAACAATTAATGGCATATACAGCAAAGTGATCTTTGTTCAATTTTTCGTCAGTATTTTGGTATTGTGTTCAATTGTGTACCATTTGTCTTCTCATTTGACGCTTACAGACGTCGCCACCTTAATCGCCTACACATTCAGTATGTTTGTGCAGATTTTTGTTTATTGTTGGGCTGGAAATGAAGTTATGCTCAAGGTAATAACTGCTATAAAAACACATATTTGAATAGAAAAAAATATCTTTTATTGCAAAACAAAAACTCTACAAGGCTTCTGCAACTAACTTTTTTTGCTTATTCCATTTATTTTAATCAATTTTATTTGCGTAGAGTATTGGATTGAGCGAAATAGTGTATCATATGGATTGGATGTTGATGACAAACAGCGAACAAAAAGATCTACTAATGATTATGAAGCGTTGCACAAAACCTATTAAATTTACCAGCAGTTTTTTGGTGATATTATCTCTGGAATCTTATGGCAATGTCAGTTTTTAAAGATTTATAATATTTCTTACAAGTATAGTGCTTAATTCCTAAATTTTGATTTTACTTTGCAGCTTCTGAAGATGTCTTTCTCCGCATTTAATGTTCTGCAACAATTTTAAAAGTTTAATCTTTCGCAATACACTATGTATATATTATATAATATAATGGATCATTGCAAAATATATTGCAATATCTATTCTATAACACATGCGACTGACATTATGCGTTTTCTTAATCTAATAGAATATATGCATGAAACGCATTATACAAAATGATAAATAAAAATTGAATTGAATGAAATTGAATTAAATCAAATTGCAATATTTTCACATAAATTTTCGTAATGTTGCAACAAATTTTATCAACAATATAATTGTTCCTATACAGCACATTTCATCCAAAGGAACAATCTTAGGACATCTTCTCAATGTTTTAAGAAATCTTCTTGAATGTCTGTATAGGTTATATATATATATACATTTTAATTAACGTCTCAAAAATTCATGTTATTGTTGGTTTTTTTTCATATATTCTCGAGATAATTGATTTCAAATAATAAAACATGATCGCTTTGAAAAAAAAAAACATTTAAAGTTAAGTTCAGATTTTCAGAATTGTCAAAATATATATTCTTATGGTACGTTATGCATGAAGCGCATGATATATCATTTTATCCTTCTTTAATATTATTCTTTATTATTTTGATGAACAACAAGGACAAATTGAAGCATCATGCGCTTTATGAGAAATTCGGAACGCACCTTTATATTGGTTTTTTTGTACTGTTCATTTCTATATAACTTTATCCTATAAGAAATGTCATAATGTAGAATACGTAGATTGTATATAATATTGGGAGTACAAATTAGTTCGGTCCGTTTCCCTAAAGGCTCCAGCTGTTGTAAATGGTTCATAGTGACAGCTGATTTTGACGGTTTCAGAGAGGTTAATCTGCTAATAATATTCAGTTTATATCGCTTTGAGTTTCATATAAAAACCTTGATTTTTATTGTGTTTGAAACGTCGAATTTTGTATTAACTAAGCAACATTTGCGGGAGGTTTTGAGTTTCTGCTTTAATTGGAAGAAAAGTGCAGCTGAAGCCCATCGAATGCTTGTCGAAGTTTATGGTGACACTGCTCCAACTGATAAATCATGTAGAGAATGGTTTCGACGTTTCAAGGATAGAGATTTCAGCTCATTGAAGACAAACCTCGCTCATTGAAGACAAACCTCGCTCTGGACAGCCAAAAAAATCCGAAGACAAAGAATTAGAGGCATTACTCGAAGAAGATCAGAGTCAAACGCAAGAGGAGCTTGCAGAATCATTGGGGATAACTCAACAAACCGTTTTTGTACGATTGAAAGCCATGGGAATGATTCAAAAACAAGGAAATTGGGTGCCTTATGAACTGAAACCGAGAGACGTTAAAAGGCGATTTTTTCACTTGCGAACATCTGATTCAAAGACAACAGAGAAAAGGTTTTTTGCATCGGATTGTGACTGGAGATGAGAAGTGGATATTCTACAACAACCCCAAGAAGAAAAAATACTACACTAAGGCCGGTCAATCGTTGCCATCGACCTCAACATCAACACGGCCGAACATTCATGGTTCGAAGATCATGCTCTGTATCTAGTGGGACCAAAAGGGTCTTGTTTTACTGAGCTGCTGACCTGGTGATTCCATTACGGGCGATCTGTATCGGCTACAATTGATTCGTTTGAGTTGTGCATTGCGAGAAAAACGGTCGGAATACGAGCAAAGACATGATAAAGTTATTCTTCTTCATGACAACGCTCGGTCTCATGTCGCTAAAGTCGTAAAAAAATATTTGGAAATCTCAAATGGGATGTTTTACCGCACTCGCCGTATTCTCCGGACATTGCTCCTTCTGATTACTGATTGTTCCGAAGGATGCAGCAAGTCATCGGTTCACTTCTTTCGCAGAAATCGAAAATTGGTTCCAAAATTGGATTGCCTCCAAAGACGAGTCATTTTTTCGAGATGGAATTCGAAAATTGCCTGAGAAATGGAAAAAAGTAGTAGGCAGCGATGGACAATACTTTAATTGATCTGTTCATTCATTTTGTTTTGAAATAAATGTATTTTTGAACGGACCGAATTAATTTGTACTCCCAATATATTAATTATTAATCGATAAAATTATATTTCTTTAGAGATAATTCCATATATTAACATATTAAATATTCAAATTTGAAATTATAATGTACAATTTAGTTTTATACATAAACAATGATATTTATATAAGTTATTTGATTAATTCAGATAATAGAGAAAGAAAAATATTATTTCTAACGAGTCTTACATTTCTCTGTGCGATACTTTACGTATACAAGAATTGATACAAGAATTCTACCAGCAACCTTCGTACTTAGTAAAGAGACAAACTGCAATTATATAGGTACAGCAAGAAATATACGTATTCTCAACTTGTAGACAAGATAATAAAGTAAGGGAAATATAGTCTCTTATATTCGCGAATTATTTCCATTACTTTTCTGACATGTGAATAAACATTTTATTCGATGGGAATAGACAGTATGTTTAGATACAAGGGGTAAATGCACCCCTTGCTCATTACAAGTCGACCTTCACATCCGTTTCTATAGCTGTTATTACGCTATTCACATAAAAGGAAAATAAGCGTACTATAATAAATTATAATAGGCTCTGCGCTAATGACCGTCGCTGGCAGACTAAGACTAAGAAATTGAACGAATAAACTCATAGTCTCATGTAACACGAATATACAATTTTATTGTAGTTGAAATTTAATATTGCTTTTTCCTTCATTGAAACAAACTTACATATTAACATCTATTAATTTTGTTGTGTTATTAAAAATGTGAAAAGCAGTATTCCGAAAAAAGTGCACAACGGATATTTATAATTTTCTCTCTCTCTCTCTCTCTCTCTCTCTCTCTCTCTCTCTATCTCTATCTCTCTCTCTCTTCAATTGTTAATTTTAATGTCATACACGATCTACATCAGCGATTCCCAATATAGATCGCGACTCACTTTTTAAAACAACAAACATCAACGATTTATCTAGCTTTAGTAAATGTATAAATGGCTTTGTTAATCCTATATTAAATATAAAAAAATGATAAACAAGTAAATAAATTATTTATTATGTATATTAAAATGCTCTTTTAATTCTTTATAAAATATAATTTTATAAATTATTTCTTAGATATATAATAATAAGATATGTGTAAAGAATGTCTTTATTTCTCTTTTTTGTTGATAATAGCTTTGACATCGATATCAATGTGAATTGTTCAAACATAAAAATTTGAAAATTTTGGTTTATATCGATATTTGATTATTCCACATCGTTAAAAATCCAACTTCACTATATACAAAGTCGTATAAAAAACGCACGATTAATACAATGAAATTAATACACAATATTTAAAACAAATATTTTTTAAATATTGTGTGCTAATTGTGTAACAAAATAATTTAACATTCTAAATTTTTATATCGCGATCTACATTTGAGGAATCTCTGATCTATATATTAGGTGTAGGAAAAAGTTCGTAGCGTTTTTCCCGTTAGATGTAACGGGAAAAACGCCACGAACTTTTTCTCATACCTAATATTAAATAAATAATATTTATTGCCAAAAATCAAATAATCATATAATTTATAATAAATAAAGAATATAAATTTTTTTTTCGCAATATTGCATCAACAATTTTTTTCGATATATAGAAATACCTATATCTTTGTCACAATATCTTAATGAACTGATCATAAAGAGAATTACGAATATGCAAATGTTTTCTTTAAATTTTTTAATGTATACCATCGGTGGTGTATGGATGCCAATTGAATGGTCATCGAACATCGCTAAGCTTCTGTACAATGTGTTTACCACTGTTGTACTAGTTTTGTTATATTTTTTGATGATAACTCAATTCATGGATATCATTCTTGTCGTCGATAATATCGATGATTTCGCAACAAATACTTTAATGTTCTTAACTATTGTTGCTGTTACTTGTAAAGCAACAATCGTTGTAGTACGTCGGAAGGCGATCATCAACTTAGTGCAAGTATTATTGACGGCACCTTATAAACCTCGAAACGAGGACGAAATGACGATACAAACTAAATTTGATAAATTTATCAAGTGAGTTTTTGCCATTGTTATAATTCTTTGATAAATGTTTCGTCATCATTTGAAATCCCTATAATTTAAGTAAACGCTTAAATTCGCTTTTTCTAAATCTAACCAGCATTGAATTGATTTGAATTTGATTCAGGATAAAAAAATTATTTCTACGGCAAAAACAATCTAATTTTTTTTTCTAATTGAATTTTGTTTCTAAGATATGTCTATTTTCAACATTTAAACATAAATTAACAAATATTATATAACACATACACCTAAATAATTTAAAATGTTATTAAAATATATGTATATACAATATACATATACATATATACATACATATTTTATTCTTTATATATTACATTATGTATGTTTCTCATGGAATAATAATCGACTTTTGCAATAAAATTTGTTATAGATGTTTGTAAATATTAAAAATACAAATAATTTTCAATTACTATGACAGAAACATTTCGTAAATATAATTTTAATTATATATTTTTACAGATCATGCTCGATAAAATATTCGCTTTTAGCAACAAGTTCTGTTACTGGTGTTACAGTAAGATCTGTGCTAAATGCTATGCAAGGTCAATTACCTTATCGAGTATGGCTACCATATAATTTTAATATATCTCCAATGTTCTGGATTACATCTGTTCAACAAATCATAACAGTGATTTTTGTTACTATTATAAATGTCGGCACGGAAACTCTAGTTTTTGGATTATTTCTGCAAACATGCGCTCAGTTTGAAATCTTTGAAAGTCGTCTTCAAAAATTAGTGACTAATAAAACTAATAAATTAATGAAAAATAAAATTAGATATTTAGAACACTCTTCTCCTTCGTCAAATGAAGAAAAAACAATAATATCAAAATATATACATCATCACATCAAGATTTACAAGTTAGAATCATTTCTTCTGTGCATATATTCACATCTCTTTAGTGATGTTCGTCAATATAATATTGTATATGTATATTAGTTTTTCTATCTATATAAATTATCATCATAATAATAATAGTTAATATTACCTGTCTCTCTTTTTATGGATAGAAAGATATTTAAAGTCTCCCAAAAGAATCATTTATAATAACGCAATTATTTCGAACTTGATCGTGGAATTGTCAATTGGAAAAGATAATATTTTTAAAGTAATTTTATGGATCATTCCTTGCTAAAAAAAAAAAATAGATACATCATACTTCAATATTTATAAAAATTATGCAATTGCTCTTGTTAATAAATTCTAGAATATTTTACTTTTTTAAAATTAAGCATTTCTTAAAATTAAGCAAGTTATAATGTTATATGTAATAATAAGAAAATTTTCATTTACAACATAAATTTAGATATTATCATTGCAGATATGCCAGAACGGTAAACGTTATATTCAATCAGGTACTCTTTGTCCAATTCGTTGGCAGTATATTGGTATTATGTACAAGTGTATATTATCTGTCAGCACATAAAACACTATCCGAAACAGCCACTTTGATAGTATACACTATTTGTATGTTTGTACAAATTTATGTTTATTGTTGGTCGGGAAACGAAGTCATACTTAAGGTAAGATTGTATTCACAACTTAGTTAAAAAGATATACTTTGTAAATTAAATATAAAATCACGAATGTATCTTCATAATTAGAGTAAAGATAGCCTATTATGAGATATATGTATATTTTTAAAGGTAATTTATTTAATTGTAATTTATTTAATTTATAATCTTAGTTCCTTTTTTTATGTCATTTTTATGTCAATCTTGTAAGAGATCTATTCAAGTTTTATTGCCAAAAGTTAGCAATCGGTTATACTATTAGAAAATAAAATGATCTACATTTTATTATATATGAAAATTTTTATTAAAAAATTGCAAATTTTACTAATTCAAAAAAGGATTCTTAATATAAGACGCAAGGATTTCCTAAGATGGTATATACAATACTTCATAATAGGAAATCAAAAGGAAAAATAAAGAAATAAACTTTCTATACAGGTGATTCAAAATAACCTTTTGTCCTTGAAGAAACATATTCCTGGCTGTATTTTAAAACGATTTCTTTCGCAAAAATTCGTCCAAAGTTAGTTGGTTATAAAGAGAAGTTATAAAGAGAAATAGTTAGCGTATTATAAGTTTGAGTAGAGAAGGTAAGCAGGGACGGCGCGCTCACCGATGCTTGCAGGTGCTTACGCACTATTAGACTCAATAGTCACAGCAGTACACAAGCCTACAGTATATATCAAATTCTCTCTGCACCTGCATCGATGAACGCCCCTGCTTCCATACTCGATTTGTGATACGCTAACTATTTCTCTTTATAACTGAAAAACTAAGCTTCGGACAAATTTTTGCTAAAGGAAAAATCGTCTCAGAATACGGCTAAGAATATACCTCTTTAGAGACAAAAGGTTATTTTGAATCACCTTGTATAAACGCTTTTACAATACAAAAAGGGACGTAGCACATTTCAATCTCAATTATATATATATTGTATTATTATGTATATAATTATATACATAATAATTGTATAATTTTCCGATAACTGTCATTTTTAAATACAATAATCCTAAGATTAGAATTCATTATAGTTAGTATAATATATCAAACTTATATGCTTGTTATAAAATGAGAAAATAAAAAACTTTTTAATTTTCAGAAATTATAAGTATATACTTCTGAATACCTCATATTACAAATCCCATGTCTTACAATTTCATAATCATCGAATCTGATTTTTACAATTAAGCAAATCATCATATACTGTATTTTCCTTACTTTATTACTGCATGCAAAATTTATTGTTGAATATTTATTTATTATGCATACTAAGAAGATTTAAAGATTCATCTCAATAATAACTTGACAATATTCAATTTTATAAATTTTTTTTCACAACAATTGTGTATTAAATTATGAATTTTCTACTAAATAGATTTCATCCTGAGAATATTAAGCTCATAATGAAACTAATGATTATATACGGTTATTACTTACTTTAATGGAAACTCCGCATCTATTTCATATTAGGAGCCTATCCTATAATAGGCGATTTTACGAAATACGTATATATGTACTTACATGTATAAAAGAATGTTTATAAAATTCATGTATCGTGGCATATATATATATTTGTACAAAGTTCAATAAAATAATTCAGTAGATATTATTGTGTAAAGATAATTATTTTATTTATGTTGATAGAGTATGAGCATAGGAGATGCAATATATCATATGAACTGGCCTTCATTATCAGTCAACGAAAGAAAAGAATTATTAATGATCATGTTACGCAGCACACTTCCTATGAAATTTACCAGTAGCTTCTTGATAACTTTATCTCTCCAGTCTTACAGTAGTGTTCGTATTGCTCTTATTTTATGTTATTCTTATTGTAAACAAATATACCCAATCTTCTGTATTAATATATTTCTATCTTTTCATTTAGATCTTAAAACTATCATACTCGGCATTTAATGTATTACAAAAGTGAGACATAAATAATAAAAAGTGAGCTTGGATAATAATAATGTTATAGCATTTAATAATGTTTTAGTTACAAATTAATTATTGCAAATTTTTGCTCGCTCATTTATATCGTAAGCTTAACTTATTGTAAAGATGATGTTATTATAAAATATTGTAATTGTTAAACTTGCAGTTCTTCTCTGATACCTTAAATTCTACATTGCTGACAATAATTAGAGAAAACGAATATTGTCCTCCACAAAAATCAATATTATTAATCCATATTATATTAATATTCTAAATAAATTTAATATAGAATCGTACAAGAGATTGTAAGTATAATTGGAAAGAAAACGATTCAAAAATATTTGTGTGTAAAATAAAAAATAAAAATGCAATTCAACATACAAATGCACACACAATGAATATATATGTTTTGCACACTGCAATGCAATGCAATAATTGGATTTAATATACCAGTAGTGTTATACAACAATTTTGGCTTTGACATTACAGCCAAAACAGAATAATTTCTCAATCTATGCCACACATATGTAAATAAGATTAATACATAATTATTCTATATACTTGTTATATTCGACATATAATAGTTAATTTAGGAAATACTATACTATGTACTTTTTTTTATTTTTATCGTACTTGTCTTGCCATTTTATAACATAAAACTTTGCAATAAATACGATCTTCTACTTAATTCTATGGATATACGAAAAATATACAAATATTCTAAAAAAAAACACGCGAATCCAAAAAACATGCTAAAGACATTTTTAAAAAGATATCTCTAAAATTTTTCTAAAAAATGCTTTTTAGACGTCTTTCAGACTTTCTGAGAAGATTTGAAAATGATTTTTTTTTAAAGCATGTACAGCTATGTATTTATATTAGTAACTGTAATGTATCAAGAAGCGACACATTATATGTAATGTACCCTTTGAGGACAGGAGACATTTCTAATAAAGCAACTTGTAGAAGATTTTGTTTTCTAAGAGTTTTTGTGTCATTGAATTCGATTCTGGTCTTAGAATTCAAATTTCGAAAAAAATAATTTAATGTATAAATGATATTTGATTTAGAAGATTCTCGGTATCGCTGAATTTGAATGTAATGTCCTTTTAAAATTCGATGAAAACATCTCCATGAAGGAAAATCAAGTCACAGTACTTATTAATCAAACTTTGAAAGTTAGTGTGGAAACCAATATTTTATGCCAATTTCGATCTATTTCAGAAGTTGACCAGCAAAATAATTATAAGGGATTATCCTCTTTTATAATCTGTTTGTTCTCGATTTTTATGGAACTTGACCTGTAGACTAATTTAATAATATTTTATTCAAATCCAAAGACAAAAATAAAAAATTCAAGTTAGTAGATTCAATATGGCGCGTGCACACAATAGAGTTTTGCAAAAAATATCAAATTATTATAATTATAAATCTCGAAATTTTTAATTTAGAACTAACATCAAATTTCTGGATTTGCTTTATTTGAAGCTCATCAATCTAGCAATTGGATAATATTAAATTTCTAAACTGACTTTCAAATTTTGATTATGAATCCTATGACAAGTGATATAAAAAATTCTTTTAATTCAAGTTAATAAACAGATTATTTTTTAAAATTTACATTTTAGAATTCTAATGCAAAAATTCGAATTCAGGGATCCTAAAAATTCTTAGAAAACAAAACCTTCCATAAGTTACTTTGTTAAAAAGTTGCACTCTTTAAAGGATTAAGGATATACAATGCCCACATCACACATTATCTCTTATTTCATATAACAAATAAGGCTTTATGAAACGTACGATTTTTCACTCAATTCTGATAAACATGAAGATGTACAAATATTTTATTTGATGAAAACATAACTACAATGTGTTGTAAAAGACATCCATCGATGATTGCAAGTAGGAAATTTAATACAATTATAGTATATATACAAGAGCGGAAAAGAATGTACACATATTAAATGTCTAATCGACTTTATGTCGATTTTTTAATGACCGTTATTAATGATACTAGGGTTAAGAAGTTGAAGTACATAAAACTATACATAGTCTGTCGCAAGACGTGCTCGGTTACATTTAAATAAATTTTATTGATCGTTACAGTAGTGAAAAATTTGCCTGCTGCATTCGTTAATTCTGTTGTAATAACAGTTAGAATTGTAAGAAACGATATTCCGAAAGAGGTGCACGATAATGCTTATAAGGCCTTCTAATTGTATTCATATGAATGGTACATTGTATTACAGTTAATTGAGATCGTTCGCGATTCATAATTCAAGATAAAATTATACACAAAATAATATTGTCACGCGATTTATCGCAAATGTTTAATATTAAGTAAATATTCACTAGTAAGTACGAAGTTTGTGAAAATTAATTATATATCCAGAATATTTTATAAAATATTATATTGCCTCCTACACCTAAATTTAATTTTTCTTATATCATTTTACGGATCTTACATATCTTATATGTCTTATATATGAATATTCGGATATTTAATTTAATACATCTATTTAAGAAAAAATATTTTTTGCAATGTTTCAAATTTTTTCTTTTAGATATTTTACATATAGAAAAGGCTATACTTTTGTGCGTATCAATAACTTATTCACAAGAAGAAGGTAAAAAAGAGGTCAAAATATGCAAATACTTTCTCTAAATTTTTTAATATATAATCTTTGTGGTATATGGCGACCTAATGAGTGGTCATCAAATGGTGCAAAACTGCTGTATAATGTATTTACCTTTATGGTAATATTCTCGGAGTACTTTTTGGTGGTAACCCAATTTATGGATATAATTCTTATTGTCGATAATATTGACGATTTTGCCACTAATACTCTAATGTTCTTGACTATTGTTGCCGTATGTTGTAAAGCTACTATCGTTGTGATACGCCGGAATGCGATCAACAATTTGATGCAATTATTAATGGAGACACCATGTAAACCTTGTGACGAGGATGAAATAGCAATAAAAACGAAATTTGATACATTCATCAGGTATAATTAGAAAGATCTTACTCTCTATCTCTAGTGAAATATTAATATAACTCGCATAAAGTACCATCGGAAGAATTTAATTGGCGTACAGAACAAAGAATTTAATTAACCTTGTACAACGTATGTTTTAGAACTTCAGCCAGAAAGTCTTTTACTTAGTGTTGAATTTTGATGATATTACATTTTAAAATTACCATTGCTACATTTAAAAAGTAATAAATATATTTTGCTCTTAATTAAGAAAAACTTTTTATAAAATATACTTTTCCATCATTTTAAAACACGCGCACATTCACATACATATAGAATAAATTGTCATTATATATTTATTCAAATTAAAAATACAAATGAATTTTAATCTTAATCGTAACTATACAAAAGTTTACGAAATACAATTTCGTTTCTATATTTACAGGTCGTGTTTGATAAAATATATGCTTTTGTCGATGAGCTCTCTTACAGGCGTTACAATAGGATCAGTAGTGAACATCATGCAAGGTTATCTTCCTTATCGAATATGGTTACCATTTAATTACACTATACCCTTGGCATTTTGGACTATATCCATCCATCAGATTGTAACTTTAATTTTTGCTACCATGATAAATGTCAGCACGGATATTTTAGTCCTTGGATTATTTTTACATACGTGTGCCCAGTTTGAAATTTTCGAAAGTCGTCTTCACAAATTAGTGATTAGTAAAACAATTAACTATCTGGGAAATGCAGTCTCTTCATTGAATAAGGATAAAACAGAGATATCGGAATGCATACGCCATCATCTCAGCATTTACAAGTAAGAATTTCTATGCATATATGTTCAAATCCCTCTTTACATATATATATATTGTATATATGTGCGCGTGTGATTGCATGCGTATTTATTTTCTGTATTTAAATATCTAAAAATCAATATTGTCTAATATAATCATTGACGTTTATGATGGAAAGATGTTTAAACTAAAAAAAAATGTAAGTAACCAACTTGAAATTATTAAACAATTGGTATGACCTCGGAAACGGAGCACTCTCAATTTACACATTACTTTATTAGATGATGATTCACTGTGTCAAGTTGCGCGAAATTATAAATTATGTCTAAATGATTGCTCAAGACAAATATAGCTTTTGTTCTAGTAAATGATATATGTTAAAATCTTTTTTACAATTTTTAAATTTGTATGGGAATTATATTATAAAATTGTATGTCGAGATAATTACCTTTATCATACAGCAATTAATGTAAGACTAATATGAAACAATTAATAGATACGCCAAAATGGTAAATGTTATATTCAACCAGGTGCTCTTCGTTCAATTCTTTGCAAGTATACTGGTATTATGTACAAGCGTGTATTATCTATCAATACATATTAGAAATTTCTCTGGTATTCTGCCTTTTTTAGTGTACACTATTGGCATGTTTGTACAAATTTATATTTATTGCTGGTCCGGAAACGAAGTCATTCTTAAGGTAACAATACTCTACAAACTAATTGTATATCTTATTGTTAATGACATAAAGGAAATTATCGTGAATATTTTACATCTCAATTTGTTACAAAATTTCAAAAAATAATTCTGGTGACTTACTTGATAGATTTGGATTAATCTATATCTCTGGTAGCAAACTGACGTCAAAATGACGTAGCTTGCTACGTGGATATAGATGTACATGTTACGGGCAAAGTCCGCATAGTGCGCAGTGTTGACATTGTACGAGTTCCTATTGTACAATGTCAGCATTGCCAACTTGCGGACTTTGTCCGTAACATAAATACAAATTACGTATAGGTATATACAGATATTTATACATATAATACTAATAATGTTGATAAATATTAATATTCATTCGTATTGCGAAGTAATTATTGCATTTATGTTACGTTAACAGAGTATGAGTGTAGGAGACGCTGTATATTGTATGGATTGGTCACTATTATCAGTTAATGAAAAGAAACAATTGCTCATGGTCATGGTACGGAGCACAATTCCTATAAAATTCACAAGCAGCTTTTTAATAACCGTCTCCCTTCAATCTTATAGCAGTGTCAGTAATATTGTGTGTCATATTAGTATATTAGTATTTAGTTAACAAAATAGATATCTATACGTAATATTAGCAATAACGTATTTACTTGTAAAGTATATACATCAGAAAACTACATCGTAGAAATTTTTAATAATTGTAGCATATAATAACAGTAATAATCTATATAAACATTTTCTCTAATTTTCGTTTCAGATATTAAAACTATCATATTCGGCATTTAATATACTTCAGAAGTGAATATAAATAATTAAAAGTTTTCTAGGAAATGATATGTAGTTTTTCATAAAGTAAAATTAGTAAAATTTAAAAATTTCTGTTTATTTATTTCAACCTTACACTTCGTGTAATGACTCTAAAACATTTAATGTACGCATATTGAGTACATATACTTTACACAGTGAAATGCATATTTTAATTCAACTGGCACTAATTTTGACTTGAACGTAGAGTCAAGAAAAAGACATTGCCTAATCTATGCCATATACAATTTATTAGGCATAAGTTTGATATAATAGTTACCGCGTACTTTTGCTGTAATCAGCATATGTTCGAATAAGTTAATTTAGAAAATATAGTAGTCAACCTTTCATGGACCAGCAAACCCATTCTTCTTTATTTTGTAACTGCTCGCTCAAATTTTATAAAATTCGGCTTATGGAGTAATTTAATATTTTTTTGTTCAAATATAAAGTTTAAAAAGAATTCAAAATGAATTCAATGCGCCAGAATTTTTTTTAATAATTTAATCAGCATAAAATTTAGTTTTAGAAAACTTTTTATTACAATAATTAACAAAAAAGTAACATCAATTTCGCTTCATTTGAAGTTCGTCAGTATATATGCAAACAAATAATACTGATTCTGAACTCTACAAACTTTCAAACTTTTATTAGTCACAGAAAAGTATTCATAGTTGATTCTTATATTCAAGATCGTTTTAAGATGTCACGAATAAATCAGAGGATTATATATTAGCATCTTAAAACATTACTTAAGACAATCTTAAAATAAGAATGGACAATGAATACTAACCTTAGAATCTCCTTCAAGTTACTATTCCTATCAACATTTTCAGACTCAAATTCAATGATAGAAAAACCTTTCAAGAAAATGATAGAAAAATCTTTCAAGAAATACCTTTTAAAATCAATCAGATTACTTTTTGGAAATTTAAATTTTAAAATTTTGTTGCCAGAATCGAATTCCGCGATCTCAAAAATCCTTAAAAAATTTTTCATAAGATTTTTACTTTGTTAGAAAGCTTCGGTCCTCAAGGATTAAAAACATACAATATCGCATATTATTTTTTACTTCATATAATAAAGTAAGCCTTTATGAGGCATACGATCTTCTCAGTTCTGATGAACATGAAGATATACAAATATTTTATTAATTTTCGATGGGAACATAACTGCAATGTGCGTGGTTATAAAGAACAACGTCCCCCGATAGTTGCAAGTAAGAAAACTTCTACAATTATATTACTCATTCAAACGGAAAAGAACGTACACCCTGCAATAAATGTCTAATTGACTTTATGTCGATTTTTTAATGACTGTTATTAATAGTACTAGGGGTGAAGAGGTTGAAGTACGTAAAACTATACATAGTCTGTCGCAAGATGTGCTCGGTTACGTTTAAATGAATATTATTGATCATTACAACAGTGAATGTACTTTATGCAATATTTGAAAACATTTGTTAATTCTATTGTATTAGTAGCCAGAATTGTGACAAACGAGAAAGCTCCAAAAGAGGTGTGTAGTAAATGCTCATAATACTTTCTAATTTTATTAATCATATAATGATGCATTGCATTACAGTTAAATGAGACTCATAATTCGAGATAATATTATATATAAAATGACATTGTAACATACGTTAAGTAAACTTATCGGAAACGTTTCAGTATTACATTTAGTATTAAATAACTTAAACGGTTTGTGAAAATTAATTACATAAATTCATTTCATAAAATATTATTGCTTTCTACATTAAATTTAATTTGCCTTATGATTACCATACATGTGTATATTTCATCGCGCAGATATTTAATTTAATTAATTATTTAGCAATTTAAAAAATATATTTTTTACAGTGGTTTGAACGACTTTTTTAGATATTTTACATATAGAAAGAATCCATACTTTTGTGCTTATCGATAAGTTACACATAAAAAGAGAGGTCCAAATATGCAAATACTTTCTCTAAATTTTTTAATACATAGTCTTTGTGGTATATGGCGACCTAATGAGTGGTCATCAAACGGCGCAAAACTGATGTATAATGTATTTACCTTTATTGTAATATTCTCGGAATACTTTTTGGTGTTAACTCAATTTATGGATATAGTTCTTATTGTCGATAATATCGACGATTTTGCCACTAATACTCTAATGTTCCTAACTATTGTTGCTGTATGTTGTAAAGCGACTGTTGTTGTGGTACGTCGAAATACAATCACGAACTTGGTGCAAATATTGATGAAAACACCGTGTAAACCCTGTGACGAGGACGAAGTGGTAATACAAACAAAATATGATATGTTTATCAGGTAGATATTTATAGACCCGTATTCAGAACGCGCTTTTATCAATAAAAGCGCACTTTTATTTCGAAAATTCTATAGTAACGTAAATTATGTTAGCGCGATAACATCGTTGTAAGCACATTATGAATAGAGGGGGGGGGGGTCATTATTAAGAAGATTCTATAGTGAAACATTAGTAAAACTCGAACAAAATGTTATTACAAGAATTTAAGTATTTATGTATTATTATTATATTATATATACGAAACATATATGTTAGCATATACGAAACAATTCTCCACCAAAGGATTCAATTAGTATTGGTGAATATGAGAATTTTATTATTCGCCATAAAGTCTTCTACTTGTCGAAATTTGACGAATTTTTACAGTTATCATTGCTATATTTAAAAACATGATGTTATACTTTGTTTAATTCAGAGACTCTTAAAGTAAATATTCTCCAATAATTGGGTGTGGGAAAAAGTTCGTGGCATTTTTCCCGCTATGGCATTAAATGCTCAGCAGTCGGCAACTACTAATCGCATTGGCAACACTAGACGTGCGTTTTAAAAGTAACATTTTAACCTTTGTTTTGAGCCGAAAAAGATTGAAATCGGTGATCAAAAGTTATTTTATTTTGAAAATGGAAATAAATAAGGAAAAAATTCGCTACATTTTGCAGTATCACTACGATAAAGGCAAGAATGCTGCACAGGCTTGTGAAAAAATTTGCGCTATTTACGGTGAAGATACTCTATCAAAATCAGCAGCACGGAAATGGTTCGCTCGCTTTCGTGCTGGAAATTTCGATGTGAAAAATGACCCTCGCTTCGGTCAACCAATCACTGAAAAGTCTGATGAAATCATAGTAAAAGTCGAGCGTGATAAGCATGTAAGCACTGTGGAGATTGCCAGGGAACTAGGCATCGACCATAAAATAGTTTTAAATCATTTACACAAAGCTGGATACAAAAAGAAGCTCGATGTTTGAGTTTCTCACGAGTTGAGTGTTAGGAACATGATGGACCGAATTAACATTTGTGATACACTACTGAAACGGAATGAAATTGAGCCATTTCTGAAGAGAATGATAACTGTTAATGAAAAATGGATCACCTACGACAATTCAACTAGAAAAAAATCGTGGATAAAGAAAGGAAAGAAGGCGCAAGCAATCGCAAAATCTGGATTGACGAGGAAGAAGATGATGTTGTGGTGTGACTGGAAGGGAATCGTTCACTATGAGCTGTTATCGTCCAATCAAACAATTAATTCCGAATTTTACTGTGAACAACAATGAACTGCAGAGATTACAACAAGCAATTGAGAGGAAGCGGCCAGAATTAATCAATAGGAGAGGTGTCGTCTTCCATCACGACAACGCTCGACCACACACATCTTTGATGACTCGGCAAAAATTGCGAGAGCTTGGCTGAGAAGTTTTAATGCATCCACCGTATATTCCTGACATAGCACCCTCAAACTATCATTTGTTTAGGTCTCTGCAGAACTCTCTTAAAGTAAAGGTGTAAACCTAGTTTCAAAAGAGGCCTGTGAAAATCACTTGAAGCAGTTTTTCGATCAGAAACCACAGAAGTTCTATCGCGATGGAATTATGGCTCTGCCCCAAAAGTGGCAAAATATTATAGAAAATAATGGAGCATATTTGGTTTACATAAATTTCAATACTCTAAGAAAAACATTTTAATTTTACTAAAAAATCGCCACGAACTTTTTCCCAATATTTTAAAATAATGTACGCACAAATAAGCACACAATAATAATTACATTTTGTCATTGTAAACTTATGCAAATTAAAAGAAAGAATAAATTGTAAATCCAAGTTGTAAATATATAAAATGTATGAAAAATAATTTTGATTAATTTTATAATTACAGATCGTGTTCAATAAAATATTCACTTTTAGCAACAAGCTCCGTTACAGGCACTACAATAGGATCAGTATTAAACATTATGCAAGGTCATCTGCCCTATCGAATATGGCTGCCATATAATTACAATGTATCTACGATGTTTTGGGCTATATCTGTTCATCAAATCATAACTGTAATTTTTTCCGCCATGATAAATATTGGCACGGATACATTAGTCTTTGGATTAATTTTACATACATGTGCTCAGCTTAAAATTTTCGAAAGTCGTCTTCACAAATTAATAATTAATAGAACAATTAGGTATCTGGAAAATACATTCTCTCCGTCTAATAAAAACAAAATAGGGATATCAGAATGCATACGCCATCATCTCAGTATTTACAAGTAAGTCACATAATTTTTGTGCATATGTTCAAATATCTCTTTATATGTATGTGATTGCATGCGTAAATATTATTTATTTGTTATACTTAAAAATCATTAGTGTTTAATAAAACGATACTCATTGATGTTTATGACAAAGAGAGTTTTAATTTAAAAACATTATAAATAACTAACGTTAATTGAAATTAATAGACAACTGGTATGATCTCGAAAACGGAGTACTTTCAACTTTACTTTATTATATGGTAATTCTGTGTTCAAATTGTGTAGAACAAAAAATTATGTCTAAATGCTAGCACAAGACAATTCAATAACTTTTGTTCTAGTAAATGATATATATACGATAAAATTTTTTTACAATTTTTGGATTTGTATAGGAATCATTTAAAAAAATTATGTATGAAGACAGTACTACCTTATTCATAGCAATGCAAAACTAACATGAAATAATTATAGATACGCCAAAACGGTAAACATTGTATTTAACCAGGTGCTTTTCGTTCAATTCTTTGCAAGCATACTGGTATTATGTACAAGCGTATATTATCTGTCAATACATATTACAGAATTGTCTGGTACTGCAACTTTTTTAGTGTACACCATTGGCATGTTTGTACAAATCTATATTTATTGTTGGTCTGGAAACGAAGTCATTCTTAAGGTAACTATCGATGTTTTAAACACAAACTAAACAATAAATACAAGCTGATATATGTTAGTAAGGTAATAAAAAGAGTCATATATATTTTTCAATAAATCAATTTGTTATATAAAATTTCGAAAGAAAATAAATCCTACAACTTAATATATTTGATTAATTTGAAAATAGTCTATGGATGCTTTCCATTTGATGACATAAGTCGACACGTCTACCTAACTACATCCCCCCCCCCTCCCACCACACTTAATCAAATCTTAATGAATAAATTGTGTAATAATGTGCTATTTATTCGCTCTCAAAATCCACAAAAAAAATGTTTTGCGCTCATTTTGTTTAGCTAAAAAAAATTTTTTGTTGGAGGCTGAGTAGGCCTCTGACATGTCAGTCAGTCCCCCCCACGTATTAATAACAATCAATTTGGAAAAGTAAATACACAGAATTTATTCGCTATTTTTTATGCGTTTTCATATTCACAGTTTCAATTTTTGCGCTGCAATCCTTAAGGGATTTCCCTCTTGGAGCAAACAGTATTCGTATCTAATATACATACGTGATCACGTGACAGTCTATACTTCTAACTTTTCCCGCAAGGCGCGAATCATCCCGATTTTCCATGGATTTTCTGAAACTGTGTTTCGAGCCCACTTTTCTCGTGCTTATCTCATGAATTTTTTCGGTGCTTCTATCGTACATTATCTCATAAATATGCTGATAATACTAATATGTTAAATATAAATTTAAATAATACAGAATATGATCCGTAATATTCTAAAAATATATATGGGATATTGTTGTATTAGAATGTACTATAAAATATAAAATATATTAACAATTGCATAATCAGAGTATATTCTCAGAATATCATAAATAATGTCCTGAGGAAATTCTGAGATTAATAAATGGGCGGAAATAGGAATGTTCTGAGTATATCATTCTGAATACATATAGTACATGTGGCATATACATAACTTAAATTTCGTTAACATGTGCATTAATAGTCTTTTCAGTTACAAAGAATTTAAATTTTATTCATTAATAACCGAGAAAAAAAAATTTCATATATAATTATATATA
>NW_017259590.1:1233722-1235180 GCF_001594045.1 Atta colombica
CATGCATATATATATATATATATATATATATATATATATATTGGCAGAGTATGAGCGTAGGAGATGCTATATATTATATGGACTGGCCATTACTATCAATTAACGAAAAAAAAGAATTGCTCATGGTTATGATACGAAGTACAATTCCTATAAAGTTCACTAGCAGCTTCTTGATAACTCTATCTCTTCAATCTTACAGCAATGTTAGTAATATTGTTATGAAATGTATAAGTACTTCGGTGAATAAAATTTCTATGTAATATTATCAATATTTGTGTTCGCAAATCGCAAAATAAGCAAATTTTTTGATAACTACACATTAACGTTTTTTATAATTTATTTTTCAGATCTTAAAAACGTCATACTCAGCATTTAATGTACTCCAAAAATAAAATATAAATAAATTAAAGTGTACTTGGACGTAATGACGTAGTTTTTCATAAATTAGCACTAAAGCTTCTTATTATGTATTTATTTCAACCTTATTCTAAAATTACTTTAATTGTAAAGTAGTGGCGCAAACAGATACATGTATACGATTTACGTAATAAAATGCAATACGTAATAAAATATTTTGATTTCACACAAGTAACACTAATTTTGATTTCAGCATAGAGAAAAAAAAGAATTTCTGGTCAGTTTACGTCATATGTAATAATATTGCAATTGATACATATAATTATCGTATACACTTATAGTCGGTACTCATACTAACAGTTAACTTATTGCTAGAAAATATTTGAATATTTTATAAATTGGCCTTCACTATATTATCTCGTATTTTATGCAATGTAAAGTAAGACTTTATGAGAAAAACGATTTTCCAATTGATAATCATTGAAAATATTTTATTCAATGGGAATATGACAATGTGCGTTATTATAAGGAACCACACCCTCGATTGCAAGTAGGGAAACTTTCAGTAATTATAGTATTTATTTAGAACTAGGAAAAAACGCACATCTTGTAATAAATATCTAATCAATTTCATTCGATTATTTAATGACTATTATTAATGCTAGGGTTAATATGTTGAAGTATGTAAAACTGTACGCAGTCACAAGACGTGTTCAGTTACATTGAAATAAAAAAAAAATTTTATAATAATAAAACATGTTATATCATTATTAGTATTCAGTAATTCTGTATTATTAGTCGAAATTTTAAGAAGCAATAGACAAAAAAAGTGCGCGATAAATTCATGCAAATATTGCTTCTTAAATGTATTCATACACTATCATTAGAATTAAAAAAGCTCGTGTGATTTTCAACTCGAGATTACATATTATACGCGATCTATGTGTTAGATGAATAAAATTTGTCGCAATCAATCACGTTTAATATACGATTTAAATATTAATTTATGAAATTTGTTAATCGCTTAATCCATTTTATAAACTATTATACTGCAGTCTATATTAAATTCAACTTTTATTGATATAATTATATATTATATAT
>NW_017259590.1:1235558-1236809 GCF_001594045.1 Atta colombica
TTAGGAGTACAAATTAGTTCGGTCCGTTTTTTTGTGCATTTATTTCAAAACAAAATGAATGAACAGATTAATTAAAGTATTGTCATCGCTGCCTACTATTTTTTCTCATCTCTCAACAATTTTCGAATTCCATCTCGAAAAAATGACTCGTCTTTGGAGGCGATTCAATTTTGGAGCCAATTTTCGATTTCTGCGAAGGAAGTGAACCGATGACTTGCTGTATCCTTTGGAACAATCAGTAATCAGAAGGAGCAACGTCCGGAGAATACGGCGAGTGCGGTAAAACATCCCATTTGAGATTTCCAAATATTTTTTTACGACTTTAGCGACATAAGGCCGAGCATTGTCATGAAGAAGAATAACTTTATCATGTCTTTGCTCGTATTCCGGCCGTTTTTCTCGCAATGCACAACTCAAATGAATCAATTGTACCGATACGGATCGCCCGTAATGGAATCACCAGGTTTCAGCAGCTCAGTAAACAAAACCTTTTTGGTCCCACTAGATACAGAGCATGATCTTCGAACCATGAATGTTTGGCCGTGGTGTTGATGTTGAGGTCGATAGCAATGATTGACCGGACTTAGTGTAGTATTTTTTCTTCTTGGGATTGACGTAGAATATCCTTCTCATCTCCAGTCGTAATCCGATGCAAAAAATCTTTTCTCTGTTGTTTTTGAATCAGCTGTTCGCAAGTGAAAAAAATCGCCTTTTAACGTCTCTCGGTTTTTCCTTATTTTTGAATCATTCCTATGGCTCTCAATCGTATAAAAACGGTTTGTTGAGTTACTCCCAATGATTCTGCAAGCTCCTCTTGCGGTTGACTCTGATCTTCTTCGAGTAATGCCTCTAATTCTTTGTCTTCGAATTTTTTTGGCTGTCCAGAGCGAGGCTCTTCAACGCTGAAATCTCCAAACCTCGAAATCTCGAAACCATTCCCTACATTATTTATCAATTGGAGCAGTGTCACCATAAACTTCGACAAGCATTCGATGGGCTTCAGCCGCACTTTTCTTCCAATTAAAGTAGAAAATCAAAACCTCCCGCAAATACTGCTTAGTTAACACGAAATTTGACATTTCAAAAACACTAAAAATCAAGGTTTTTGTATGAAACTCAAAGCGATATAAACTGAATATTATTAGTAGATGTTTAACCTCTATGAAACCGCCAAAATCAGCTGTCACTATGAACCATTCACAACAGCTGGAGTTATCTTTAGAGAAACGGACTGAACTGATTTGTACTCCC
>NW_017259590.1:1236909-1238306 GCF_001594045.1 Atta colombica
TAAGAATATTTAAGAAAAGACATTTTTTCGCAATATTTTAAAGCTAATTTTTTGATGCAAATTTATTTTTTTTTACATGCAAAAAGGAGGATCTCTTAAATAAAACTGATAAAAAATTGGAACTTAAAGAAGGAATTTCAAATATGCAAATGTTTTCTTTAAATTTTTTTATGTATACCATTTGTGGTATATGGCGACCGATCGAATGGTCATCAAAGGGTGTCAATTTTCTGTATAATGTATTTAATTATATTATATTACTCTTGGAATACTTTACGATGTTAACTCAATTCCTGGATTTTCTATTTGTTGTCAACAATATCGATGATTTCGTTGCTAATTCTATATGGTTCGTGAGTTTTGTTGCTATGGTATGTAAAGCAACTGTCGTTGTAATACGTCGCAATGCTATCATTAGCTTGATACAAGTATTGTTGAAGGGTTTATGTAAACCTCAAGATGAAGACGAAATTGCAATACAAACAAAATTTGATCAGTTCGTCAGGTAGTGTATCACACATTATTAGGATAATCTTAAGATGAAACTTTAATGAAATCGCATAAATAATGTCAATGTAATAATTTAATTCATGTACAATTGTATCATTTCTTCTTTCGAATTCAATCAGCATTGATAACTATTACTTTAAAATTTTCTGCGAGCTTTTTATTGATTATTGTTGATTGTGCAATTCAATGCTATCTTTATTCATTTAATATTTTAATATTGAAATTTTTGGCATTTATATATATAATTCGCTTTTAAAACATCCTTCGACGTTGTACAATGCTAGTCGTCTCCGTCTACGTCCATCCTTACATCTGAGGCTATTCCTAGGCTCTGTGTTTGTTGTTTTTTGTTTGTTGTTTTTTTGAAGAGACAGATTGCTAGTCTGACGTCTCAATCTCCAGCCTGGAGGATCGGGTAATTTTATTTCAAAATTTCCTTCCCTTAAATTGGCTATCTTACTGGACTATTGATATCAGTTGTTCCCATTGAATCGGTTCTTTTGCTTCCGCTAATTGAAATCAGTTTACGTCATTCATTACTTTCTAGACTATTCTGCCTGTTCCCTAGATCATGACCCTTACAGAGTGCTATCATCTGGATCAGGTGAACCTTTTATTTACGAAGTAGTATATATTTACACTTCCCCCTTCTCCTTTCTCATCTGGGCTTGGAACCAGCATCGTCGAAGTTATTTGCATTTATTTAACCTAATTAATAGTTCTTGTAATGTAAATTCTTAAATATTATTTTGCAAAGATATACTTCTATATTTTGCTTCTAAACACGCGCGCAATTACATACACACACATACACGCAGAGAGAGAGAGAGAGAGAGAGAGAGAGAGAGAGAGAGAGAGAGAGAGAGAGAGAGAGAGAGAGAGAGAGA
>NW_017259590.1:1238406-1243777 GCF_001594045.1 Atta colombica
AAAGAGAAGAATATATGGATACATATACATATATAATATATATACAATTATATTTAAATGGCATTGTTATAAATTTGTCAAATTGGAAAATATAAGTTAACTTTGATTATCATAAAAGCATGAAAATTAAACATCAAATATAATTTCAATTCTACGTTTACAGATTGTGTTCAATAAAATATTTGCTTCTGGCGATACTCTCACTTACAGGAGTCACAATAGGATCAGTATTAAATATTATGAATGGTCAATTACCTTGTCGAATATGGTTGCCATTGGATTACAATGTGTCTTTAGTGTTCTGGATTATATCTATTCAACAAGTTATAGCTATATGTTTTGGCACTATCATAAATGTCGCTACGGAAACCCTAGTTTTTGGATTAATTTTAGAAACGTGTGCCCAACTCGAAATTTTCGAAAATCGTCTTCATAAATTAATAAATAAGAAAACAATTAAATATCTGGGAAATGCCCTTTACTCGTTGAATGAAGACAAGGAATATCGAAATGTATACGACATCATCTCAGTATTTACAAGTAAGTCGCTAATTGAGAATCCATTTTTATACAGTATGTTTTTATATATATATTTAACTTTGCAAAAGTATTTATATATTAAACAATAAATGTCAATATATTGAAATTTAAAAACGAAAAAATAAAGAGCATACACTATGAACGTCAGATATCGTTAGCGATTGATTACATTATAATCTAATTTCACATAATTAAATACATAAACTTTTCGGCCTTATATTTGGCCATCTTCAATATATAATCATTGCAAATTATTTACGCACACAACAATTCATCTACATATTATCTTATGTCTACTTGTCTAACATCAAACTGCTCGTTATTTAACAATTGTTTTTATTTTTAATCAGCAAGTTATTGATGTTAGTCCGAAAAAATTAAAGTTATCATATCTAAAGGCAATCGTCTTTTTATTAAAAGAATTCAGATATTCCAAGTATTCCTATTTAATTGTTACATTTAACGCAGAATTTCCAGATTCTGTGTATTTAAGCAAAACATTGTAACGAGTACTTATTACAACAAGTCATCCACTCTCGATATCTTTCCATAAAGTGACTGTAACACAGAAACTGTAACACTGGAAATTTTGCATTCAATGTAACAACTAAATAGGAATACTTGGAATTATTGAATTCTTGTTGACTTAATGTAAGGCCGAAACATTTATGTATTTAATTATGTGGAATTAGATTATAATATATTGTAATCAAATATAATCAATCGCTAATGATATTTGCGATGGTATGCCCTTTATTTTCGTATTTATGTATTATTTGAAGATTGTGTTTCTAAAAATTGCAATTGATATAACAATACTTATTAATATTTTTTATAAAAAATTGTTTAAGGTCTAAAGATAGTAATTATAGATAATTGATTTGGAAATAATAAGTAACCATTATCAATTCGATAAGAAAGCATTATCAATGTGTGATTTTATCGTTCTATTTACTATTACATAGATGTATACGTACACGGAGAGTTCCAGAATAACTGCCAAATTTGTGCACGGCAAGAACTAATCTGAGTTGGAAAGTCCTTTACTATATTGCAATTTTCATAATAGTTAACAATATTAATTACTAAAAATCGCTAAATATTGATTTTCAATAATTTTTCATTCAAATACTATCAACTTTACAGCAAGAGACAAAAATTATTTATTTTCTTTTCATAGAATTTTGAAAATTTTTTCAGAAGTTTTTATCAACTTTTTAGTACTACATTTCTTTATTGGCAACTATTTTTATCAACATGAGAAAATGCGGTACTAAAAACTTATGAAAGTAAACAATTTTTGTTTCTTGCTGTTTTTCTATAAAATTGATACTTGAATAAAAAATTATTAAATTAAACATAGCCAATATTTGGCGATTTTTAATAATTAATATCTTGTTAACTAATTATGAAAATTGCAATATAGTAAAGAACTTTTCGATTTAGTTTAGTATACTCTACCTGCGTTCGAAATATTTATCGGTCATTCTGGGATATCTTCTATATGCTTATTATTATAGTAAATAATTATTATTATAGTAAATAATTGCAATTAATAGATATTACATGTACTTGCTTAAAACTAGAAAGTTTTCATTTCAATAAATACACACAATTTTTCTATAAATTTAAAAATTATATAAATTGTTATTCAATTATGTATAAGGATAGTAATTTATTGTAATATGAAACTAACATGAAACTATTACAGATATGCCAAAACGGTAAACGTTATATTTAACCAGATGCTATTCGTTCAATTCTTTGCAAGTATACTGGTATTATGTTCAGCTGTGTATTATCTGTCAATGCATATTACAGAATTGTCTCGTATTGCAACTTTTTTAGTGTACACCATTGGCATGTTTATACAAATTTATATTTATTGCTGGTCTGGAAACGAAGTCATTCTTAAGGTAAATATCGATACTTTATAAACAGTAAACACAAGCTGATACATGTTAGTAAAGTAATGAAAAGTACACATATTTTCTATAAATTAATTTGTTGTATAAAATTTCGAAAAAAAATAAATCTAACAACTTATACTTGATTGATTTTAAAATAGTCTAAGTTCTTTAAAATAGTCTGGGTGCTTTCCATTTGATGACACAAGTTGACACGTCTATTTAGCTCCCCCCTCCCCCTCCCCGCCACCCACTTAATCAAATCATAGTGAATAAATTATATAATAATGTACGTTCTCAAAATTCACAAAAAAAGTAAATAAGAGATTATTTTTTTTATATATGAAATTTTATTTTTATATATGAAAAGACAAATATTTATTTATATTATGTTCATCAGTCTTATATTATTTTACACGTACACACATAATACAAAACTAATTATAATTGATTGAAGATTATACAGTATTATTACTGCAATATTATTATATATGTTATGTTGGCAGAGTATGAACGTAGGAAACACAATATATTGTATGGATTGGCCATTATTATCAGTTAACGAAAAAAAAGAATTGCTCATTGTCATGATACGAAGCACAATTCCTATAAAGTTCACTAGCAGTTTTTTGATAACTCTATCCCTTCAGTCTTACAGCAATGTTAGTATTGTTGTAATATGTATAAGTACTTTAGTGATAAAATTTCTATGCGATGTTATGAATGTTTGTGGCACAAGTCGCAAAATAAGTGAATTTTTTAATAACTATATAATATTCTGAACATTAACGTTTTCTATAATTTATCTTCTTTCAGATTTTAAAAACATCATACTCGGCTTTTAATGTACTTAAAAAATGAAATATAAATAACTAAAGTGTTGGACATACATAATTACATAGTTTTTCATAAATCAGTAAAAGCTAAATACTAAAAAGCTTTTTATTACATACTTATTTCAATTATTCTTTTTTCTAAAATTACGTTAATTATAAGAATAGTAGCGCAAACAGACGCATGTGAAATATATACGTTTTACATAATGTAATGAAATGCATGTTTTGATTTCACACATAAGCAGCACTTATTTTGGTTTCAGCTTAGAGTAAGAAAAAAGAATTTCTGATCAGTTTATGCCATATGTAATATATTGCGCATACGATTGATATTTATAATTATCGTGTGCACTTGTACACACATACAGTACACACTGACAGTTAACTTATTGTTAGAAAACATCTGAATATTTTATAAATTGCCCTTATCGTTATGTTATCTTGTATTTTATGCAAAGTAAGACTTTATGAGAAATATAGTCTTCTATTTAATACTGATAGTCATTGAAAATATTTTATTCAATGGGAATATGACAACGTGCGTTATTATAAGAAACGACATCCCCCGACAGTTATAAGTAGGAAAACTTTCACAATTATAGTATTCATTTAGAAGCGGAAAAGAATGCACACCCTGTAATAAATGTCTAATCGACTTCATGTCGACTTCATTTAATAACTGTTATTAATGGTACTAGGGTTAAGACGATGAAGTATGTAATACTGTACGCAGTCTGTCTCGCAAAGCGTGTTCGGTTACATTGAAATTAATTTTATCGAATTCCATAATAATAAAACATATTATATCATTGTTAGTGTTTAGTAATTCTGTATTATTAGTCGAAATTTTAAAAAACAATAGATGCACGATAAATTCTTGTAAACATTGCAACTTAAATGTATTCATACAAATCATACGTTACATTAGAATTAAATAAACTCATGTGATTCTTAGCTCGAGATTATATGTTGTACAGAATCTATGTGTTAGATAAATAAAATTTGTCGCAATCAATCACGTTTATTCAATGTATAATTTAAATATTAGTTTATAGAATTGTTAATTGCAAAATTCATTTCATAAATTATTATACAGCTGTCTATATTAAATTCAATTTTTACTAATCTAATTATATTTTATATATACATATATGTATAACCAGACAGTAAGGATATTTAAGAAAAGACATTTTTTCGCAATATTTTAAAACTATTTTTTTAGATGTTTTACATGTAAAAAGGACTGTTTTTTAAACAAAACTAATAAATTGATTCTAAAAAAGGAATTTCAAAAATGCAAATATTTTCTTTAAATTTTTTGATATATACCATTTGTGGTATATGGCGACCGATCGAATGGTCATCAAATGGTGTCAATTTTCTGTATAATGTATTTACTTATATTGTATTATTCTTGGAATACTTTTTGATGTTAACTCAATTTCTGGATTTTCTATTTGTTATCGATAATATTGATGATTTCGTTGCTAATTCTATAATGTTCGTGAGTGTTGCTGCTGTTGTATGTAAAGCGACTGTCGTTGTAATACGTCGCAATGCGATCATTAGCTTGATACAAGTATTGTTGAAAGATCCATGTAAACCTCAAGATGAAGACGAAATAGCAATACAAACAAAATTTGATCAGTTCATCAGGTAGGTATCACACATTATTAGGCTAATCTTAAGGTGAAGCTTTAATGAAACTGAAATAGATGCCTACGTAATAATTTAATTCCTGTACAATTGGTATCATTTCTTCTGTACAATTGGTACCATTTCTTATTTCGAATTCAGCATTGATAAATATTACCACTTTAAAATTTTAACATTTAATTTTACAATTCAACTATCTTTATCCATTTAATATTTTAAAGATTAATATTTTAATACATTTAATTTTTTGCATTTTACTTAAACTAATTAATATTTCTTGTAACGTAAATTCTTAAATATTATTTTGCAGAAGTATACTTCCATATTTTGCTTCTAATCATGCGCGCAATTACACACACACACACACACACACACGCGCGCGCGCGCGCGGAGAGAGAGGGAGGGGGGAGGGAGGGAGGGGGAGAGAGAGAG
>NW_017259590.1:1243807-1262450 GCF_001594045.1 Atta colombica
AGAGAGAGAGAGAGAGAGAGAGAGAAGGGAACAGAAAGATACATTTATATGTATATATAATATACATATAAATATATTTAATAGCATTATTACAAATTTGTCAAATTGGAAAATATAAGTTAACTTTGATTAATCATGAAAATTAATAAAATATAATTTCAATTCTACGTTTACAGATTGAGTTCAATAAAATATTTGCTTCTGGCGATGATCTCACTTACAGGCGTCATAATAGGATCAGTATTAAATATTATGCAGGAACAACTACCTTGTCGAATATGGTTGCCATTGGATTACAATGTGTCTCTAGTATTCTGGATTATATCTATTCAACAAGTTGTAGCTATAATTGCTGGCACTATCATAAATGTCGGTACGGAAACTCTAGTCTTTGGATTAATTTTAGAAACATGTGTCCAACTCGAAATTTTCGAAAATCGTCTTCACAAATTAATAAATAATAAAACAGTTAAATACCTAAAAAATGCATTTTGTTCGTTGAATGAGGATAAAACAGAAATATCAAAATGCATACGACATCATCTTAGTATTTACAAGTAAGTCGCTAATTGAGAATCCATTTTTATGCAGCAATCTTTTTATATATGTATTTAACTATTGGGAGTACAAATTAGTTCAGTCCGTTCAAAAATGCATTTATTTCAAAATAAAATGAATGAACAGATCAATTAAAATATTGTCCATCGCTGCCTACTACTTTTTCCCGTCTCTCAGGCAATTTTCGAATTTCATCTCGAAAAATGACGTCTTTGGAGGCGATCCAATTTTGGAGCCAATTTTCGATTTCTGCGAAAGAAGTGAACCGGTGACTTGCTGCATCCTTCGGAACAACTAGTAATCAGAAAGAGCAATGTCCGGAGAATATGGCGAGTGCGATAAAACATCTCATTTGAGCGTTTCCAAATATTTTATTACGACTTTAGTGACATGAGGCCGAGCATTGTCATGAAGAAGAATAACTTTATCATGTCTTTACTCGTATTCCGGCCGTTTTTCTCGCAATGCACGGCTCAAATGAATCAATTGTAGCTGATACCGATCACCGCAATGAAATCGCCAGGTTTCAGCAGTTCATAGTAAACAAGACCCTTTTGGTCCCACCAGATACAGAGCATGATCTTCGAACCATGAATGTTCGACCGTGTTGATGTTGAGGTCGATGACAACGATTGACCGGCCTTAGTGTAGTATTTTTTCTTCTTGGGGTTGTTGTAGAATATCCACTTCTCATCTCCAGTCACAATCCGATGCAAAAAACCTTTTCTCTTTCTGTTGTCTTTGAATCAGCTGTTCGCAAGTGAAAAAATCGTCTTTTAACGTCTCTCAATTTCAGTTCATAAGGCATCCAATTTCCTTGTTTTTGAATCATTCCCATGGCTTTCAATCGTACAGAAACGGTTTGTTGAGTTATCCCCAATGATTCTGCAAGCTCCTCTTGCTCTGATCTTCTTCGAGTAATGCCTCTAATTCTTTGTCTTCGAATTTTTTTGGCTGTCCAGAGCGAGGTTTGTCTTCAATGAGCGAGGTTTGTCTTCAATGAGCTGAAATCTCCATCCTTGAAACGTCGAAACCATTCTCTACATGATTTATCAGTTGGAGCAGTGTCACCATAAACTTCGACAAGCATTCGATGGGCTTCAGCCGCACTTTTCTTCCAATTAAAGCAGAAACTCAAAACCTCCCGCAAATGCTGCTTAGTTAATACAAAATTCGACATTTCAAACACAATAAAAATCAAGGTTTTTGTGACTCACTGTGACATGAAACTCAAAGCGATATAAACTGAATATTATTAGCAGATGTTTAATCTCTCTGAAACCGCCAAAATCACAGTAAACCATTCACAACAGCTGGAGCCATCTTTAGAGAAACGGACCGAACTAATTTGTACTCCTAATATGTAAAAGTATTTATATATTATTTAATTGTTGTGTTTCTAAAAATTGCAATTGATCGTAACAATACTTATTAATATTTTTATAAAAAATTGTTTAAGGTCTAAAGATAGTTATTATAAATAATTGATGCTATTTGGAAATAATAAATAACTATTATAAATACGATAAGAAAGCATCATCAATGTGTGATTTTATCGTTCTATTTACTACAACATAGATGTATATGGTATACGTATACGGAGAGTTCCAGAATGACCGCCAAATATTTTGTGCACAGCGGACTAATCTGAGTCAGAAAATCCTCTACCATTTTGCAATTTTCATAATAATTAAGATAATAAGATATTAATTACTAAAAATCGCCAAATATTGATTTTCAATAATTATTTTCCACTTAAATACTATCAACTTTACAGCAAGAGACAAAAATTGTTTATTTCCTTCTCATAAATTTTGAAAATTTTTACAGAATTTTTTATCAACTTTTTAGTTTTTTTTTGCATTTTTTTATTGGCAACTATTTTTACCAATATGAGAAAATGTAGTACTAAAAAACTTATGAAAATAAACAATTTTTATCTCTGTTTTTCTGTAAAATTGATAATACTTGAATAAAAAATTATCAAAGCCAATATTTGGCGATTTTTAGTTTAGTTAATCTTCCTTAACTAATTATGAAAATTGCAAAATGGTAAAGGACTTTTCGACTTAGTACATCCTATCTGCGAAATATTTCGCAGAGCGGTCACTCTGGGACATCCTGTATATGCTTATTATTATGTCGTAGTAATAATTGCATAGATATTATGCATAGATATTAATAATTGCATAGTACATACATGTACTTGCTTAAAACTAAAAAGTTTTTATTTCAATGAATACCATACACATAATTTTTCTATAAATTTAAAAATTGTATAAATTATATTATTCAATTATGTACAAGGATAGTAATTTATTGCAACACAGAACTAACATGGAACTATTACAGATATGCCAAAACGGTGAACGTTATATTTAATCAGGTACTGTTCGTTCAATTTTTCGGTAGTATATTGATATTATGTACATGTATATATTACCTATCAACGCACATTACGGAACTGTCTGGAATTGGAACTTTATTAGTATATATCATTTGCATGTTTGTACAAATTTACATTTACTGCTGGTCCGGAAACGAAGTTATGCTTAAGGTAACTTACTCTATTAAATATATGTATATATCTTACTAAAAATGATAGAAAAACAGCGAGTATATTTTCCTACAATTCAATACGAGTGAGATAATTTAACTTTCTTAGTAAATAAGGAATTACTTTATATACGAAAAAATACTTTATATACAAATATTCATTTATATGTGTGTTCATCAGTCTTGTATTATTTGATATGTACGTAATATAAAACTAATAATTGATAAGATTATACGGTATTATTATACAGCAATAATATTATATATGTTATGTTGGCAGAGTATAAGCATAGGAGAGGCTATATATTGTATGGATTGGTCACTATTATCCATTATCGAAAAAAAAGAATTGCTGATGATTATGATACGTAGCACAATTCCTATTAAATTCACTAGCAGCTTCATGATAACTTTATCTCTTCAATCTTACAGCAATGTTAGTAATATTATTACTTAGATTTTAAATAACTGGACAAATATTACGTATATTATATAATGTTTTGCGTTTAATGTTGGAGAACTTAATATTTGTTGAATACATTTGAAAACAGCTTGTATATCTAGCAAGTGTTTAATAGTTCATATTAATATATATTCTCTAATTTTTTTCAGATTTTAAAAACATCATACTCCGCATTTAACGTACTTCAAAAATAAAATACAAATAATATAAGAGTTTATTTGAGCATATTAATTATGTAGTTTTTCGCAAATTAATGACACTAAATTTTAAAATTTCTGTTTATGTATTTATTGCAACCTTAATATTCATTCTGGTTGTAGAAATGTTAACATGAATATACAAACACAATATAGACACAATGTAATGACAAAAGAATATTGTAATATATTTGATTTGATTTATAAGCAGCATTAATGCTTGTTTCAATACTAAAATAAAAAAAAAAATAATGTCTCAGTCTATACTTGTAATATGTTGCGTATGAGATATTTTCCTGCACATTTCCTGCTATACTTTGTAAATATATAGATAAGTAATTTGAAGAATATATCCTAAGTTTATTACACATCACTTTTATCGCATTAGAGGTTTGTATTTTTATATAATAAAATGAGAGGCTTTGCGAGAAATGCGATATTCCTTATAATTCCGATGGACATGAAAATTTTATCCAATGCAATAATATGCGTGACTGTAAAAGATCGCAATATCCCTCGATGGTTGCAAGTAGGAAAACTTTTACAATTAGAGTTACTACACTATTCACAAGTGCGGAAAAGAATATGCATTTCGTAATAAATGATTAAATGACATTATGTCGATTTTTTAATGATAGTAATTGAATACTAGGGTTGAGTACTAGGGTTGAAGAACACAAGATGTTGAAGAACGTAAATACATAGTCTATCGCAGGACATGTTCGATTACATTTAAATAAAATTTACTGACACAATAATAAAATAACATATTATATCAGTGTTAGTATTTGTCATTCCTATTATCACTAGCTAAAATTCTAAGAAGTGATATTTTCCGAAAAAGGTGCGCAATAAATATTTATAAATACCATTTTTGAAGTTGGGTTCACACAAATCATACGCAATATTATGATTAAATAAAGTCATCCAATTCGCAATCCGAGCGAGCAATTATATCCAATATATACATCAAATAAATAAAATTTATTTCAATCGGACAGTCGCATTCAGTGTGTGTGAGATTTAAATATTAATTTGTAATATTTTATGTTCATTAAAAAAGCATAATCTACTTCATAAAATATTATACAACCTTCTATATTAAATTCAATTTTTCTTAAACATGGTATACTCAAATTTAATTAGTATATTTCAGAAATTTCAGAAAAGATAATTTTCGCAACGTTTTAAACCACTTTTTTAGATACTTTATAAATAGAAAGAAGCTATACTTTTGTACAATATTTCGATAAGTTGTTTGAAAAGAAAGCAATCCAAATATGCAAATGCTTTCTTTAAATTTTTTTATATACACCGTTGGCGGTATATGGCGACCAGTTGAGTGGTCATCAAATGGTGCCAAGTTGCTATACAATGTATTTACTTTTATTATAATATCTTCGGAATACTTTTTGGTGTTAACTCAATTTATGGATATAGTTCTTATTGTCGATAATATCGATGATTTTGCCACTAATACTCTAATGTTCCTAACTATTGTTGCTGTATGTTGTAAAGCGACTGTCGTTGTGGTACGTCGAAATGCGATCATCAACTTAGTGCAAATATTATTGAAAGCACCATATAAACCTCGAGATGAGGATGAAGTAGCTATACAAACAAAATTTGATAAATTCATTAAGTAAGTTCATATCTTTCTTAAAACATCTTAATATTAAAGTATTATTATAACTTGAAATATTTATGCAGTAATTCAATTCGTATGTGTTCACATATTATTTCTTTAAATCGTATCAAATTTTATCAGCATTAGTTGTTTCAATAACAAATTATGTCCTTTAGTTTTTACATTTTGTTGACCATATATTTTAGAGCATACTTATATTTTTACAAATGTAGTAATTTTCTATTTTTTATCTAATTAATAAACTTTTAATCGAAGAAGTCTCCCTTCCAATATCATTTTAAATTATAGTAATAATTCGCAAAACGCATGTACAAAATAATTAAATATAATAATTATAAATATTATGATTATAAATATATTTCATTAAATTAAAAGTATTAGGTGCGCAACTTAATTCTCGGTCTCTATCGACCTCTATCTTTATCGATGAGTACCTATTCAAATTTACATATCTTTCCCGCCATATAATCATATTAGAGCGCCATCTTTAAATTTTCAAATGTACTAATTGTTGGCGATTGTACTACCTAACTTAAAAAAAAAAGTGTTAAAAGCAATGTTCGAGAAACAGCATTTGAGGCATTGCCTTCTTTTCGCTTTTCAATTAAAAAAAAGTGCTGCTGAAGCACAGGAAATGATTTGTTCGGCTTTAGGAGAAGGTGTTATTTCTTATACCTGTAAAAAGTGGTTCCAGCGATTTAAGAGTGGAAATTTCGACCTTAATGATAGAAAATGTCTGGGACAGCCAAAGAAAGTCAACAATGAGGAATTGGAACAACTTTTGGAATTCTTGTCGCACAGGAACAAGGCAAGAGTAACACGGCAAGCCATTTCTAAACGTCTACATAAGCTGGAGAGGATTCAAAAGGAGGGCCATTGGATTCCCCATTGGGTTCCCTCACAGTTCAGAACAAGCGTAAACGCTATGATATTGACTGTCATTGCTATCTCGATTCAAAAAGAAGGATTTTCTGCACAAGATTGTGACCTGTGATGAAAAATGGATTCTCCACGATAATCCAAAGAGGCGAAAATCGCGGGTTTATCTGAGACAATCTTCGAATAGTATTGCAAAACCGAATATCCACGCCAAGAAAGTGTTACTATGTATATAGTGAGATCAGCAAGACGTTATTCATTATGAATTGTTCCAATCCGATGAAACGGTTACTGCTCAACGTTATCAACAGCAACTGATTCAGTTAGTGACGCATTGGAGGAGAAAAGGTCTTACACCGACAAGGGAAGAAAGAAGGTCATCTTCCTTTAGGATAACGTGCGATTACACAGCAAAAACGACTTTGAAAACGATTACTGACTTGGACTGAGAAATTTTATCGCACCCGGCGTATCCTCCAGACTTCATTCCTTCAGATTATCATCTTTTTAAATCTTTACAACATCATCTGATTGATCATTTCACTTATGTCAAGGATGTTGAGAAAATATGTTCGAATTTATAAATTCAAAACAACCCTCTTTTTTCCGAAGTGAAATTTGGCAGCTTCCCGAAAGATGGCGCAAATGTATAGAAAACGAGGGAGATTATTTTGAAGATTAGGTAACTATTCGACTTTTTATAAATTAGTTTCAAGTTAAAAAAGGCCGAAAATTAAGCGCACCTAATATAAATAAATGCTGATAGAAGTTTATATAAAATTTCATCTCGATTCTACATTTGCAGATCATGTTCGATAAAATATTCACTTTTAGCAACAAGTTCCGTTACAGGCACTACAATAGGATCAGTACTAAACGTGATGCAAGGTCACCTGCCTTATCGAATATGGCTACCATATAATTACACTGTATCTATGTTTGGGATTATATCCATTCATCAGATTGTAACTTTAATTTTTGCCACCGTGATAAATGTGGGCACGGAAACCTTAATCTTCGGATTGATTTTACAAACGTGTGCTCAATTTGAAATTTTCAAAAGTCGTCTTCACAAGTTCATAACTAAAAAGACAGTTACATATCTCGGACACGCACGCTCTTTGTCGAATGAAGATAAAACATGGATATCGGAATGTATACGTCATCATCTCAGCATTTACAAGTAAGTCACGTAAGAATCCTTTTATGCATATATTATATAGTCTTTATGCATATATTCAGTTTGCTCTTTATATACGTATATGTGCATTACATATGCGCGCGCGCGCGAGCGCGTGTGTGTGTGTATGTGTATAAGTTTAAATAGCTATTATTTATTAAAATAAATTGTTAATATTTATGATGGAAAGTTATTCAAAATCAAAAGCTAATTCGAGTACTTCTATTTGAAATTATAAATGGGTTGTTACAAAACAATTGTTACAAAACAATTGTTAGAAAACAATTGTTATAGAAAGAAAATACAAAATATTCTCAAGGTGATTATATAAAGTACCCTTGGATGTTCTTGTGTACAAATTTTGACAGTACCTTCTGTAACATAAAGTAAGATAGAATAAGACAAAATTTTTATATAAACATAGGTCCTAAGATGCTACATTAAGAAGTTATGACAAAAATATAAAATATAAGAAACATTTTTTCTTGATCCTGTATTTCAAAATACTGTAAGCTCATATCAATACAAATATAAAATTTTCATATAATTGTTAAGAATACTATAAAATTATCAAAATAGCAATTGTTTCATTCATCTGAAATGATTAACATGAAACCATTACAGGTACGCCAAAACGGTAAACATCATATTCAACCAAATACTTTTCGTTCAGTTTTTTAGTAGTATACTGGTATTATGTACGAGTGTGTATTATTTGTCAATGCATATCAAGGAATTATCTGCAGCTGCATCCTTATTAATATATACTATCTGCATGTTTGTACAAATCTTCGTTTATTGCTGGTCGGGAAATGAAGTCATGCTTAAAGTAACTATTATATACGCTGTAATCCATATGAAATAAATACCTAACCGATTTTTTGAGATAATGGAAAATGGCGGGTATTTTTGAATAATCTATTTTTTTTACAAGAGTTTGCAAAATAATCTAACAAATTATTTGTCTACAACAAATTTGAATTATTTTATACTTGAATACAATAAGAATATATATAATGTATACATGAGCGTGTATAAGACTATAATGTTATTATAATTGTTCGATATTATTATGTAATAATAATTCTATTTATATGTTAATAGAGTATGAGTATAGCGGATGCTATATATCATATGAATTGGCCATTATTATCGATCAACGAAAAAAAAGGACTATTGATGATCATGATACGTAGCACAATTCCTGTAAAGTTCACTAGCAGCTTCTTGATAATTCTATCTCTTCAGTCTTACAGTAACGTTAGTATCGTTTGTCGAAATAAATATTTGGTAATAAATACAGTCAAATATATGAAGATTTACTATTTGATATTAAGAATATTTGTTGTATATGTACGAAAATACAATCGGAATAATAAATGCATAATCTTCCATGTATGTCAATGTTTTTTCTATTTTTCTTTCAGATTTTAAAAACGTCATATTCAGCATTTAATATTTTACAAAAGTAAAGTATAATAAATAACCAAAAATGTGTTTAAATATGATAAAAATGTAGTTTTTGATAAATTATAGTGACTTTAAATCTTATAACTTTTATTTACGTATTTACTTCCGGCCTTATTCCTTACATCAATTATTCGAATATTAACATATGCAGAAAAACACACATGCATGTACACGCACTAAATATATACACGTAACACATGAAATACATCCAATAATGCGTTTTAATATGTAAATAAAAATTGTTTTGAATCAGACGAATATAAAAATTTTAACCTGTTTTGTATATTACATTCTTTGCAAGCACACTAGAAGTAATTGATACTTTTCTAACTCATTTATCATACTTATGTAAGTGAATACGAACAAAAGATAAAAAATATTTAGATACATTATGCGTTATTTTTTTCGTTACATTATAATATATTTTTACACAATATAATAAGACAAATTTTTCGTTAACAGGAAATACAATCTAGCGCTTAAATGCCGATTATATGAAAAACCATATATATATATATAAATATTTCATTTGATAAAAATATGATAAAAATATGATAATGTTAAAAATTGTAAAAAATTCTGATCATTGCAAGTAAAATAATATTTAAAATAAAGCTTTTACACACACACACACACACACACACACACACACAGAAAATAATGTGCGTCGTAATAAATAACTTCGTGTTTACTAATAATGGTCTAGCGAGAAATGACTCAAATCGATTTCGAATTGACATTGATAAGATGATTTTGAAATTAATTTGATACCTAATCCCAATTTGACATCTAATTAGCAGTTCCTCGCTGGATAATGAATGGCTAATGAATGCTATTAATAGTTATATAAGAGTTTTACTGAAGCAAAGAAAAAATTATAGATATTTTATCGCGAAACGTACGTATAATCGATTACATATTCAGTAATCAGAATTTAATAATCTTTCTACACGAAGAAAGAAATTAAGAAGTAAATTATAGTGACTTTTATAATATCTAACAATGTAGGTGCTATTTGTTATGTTTTTTGTATATCTTGATATTATGCACAAGTATATTTTACGTTTCGACACATATTTCCGAGTTCAGAATTGCGACTTTGCTGATATTTGTCTGTTATACAAATTATATAATTATGTTCGTATAAAATTATATTCATCGATGGACCGTAAACGAAATCATGATCAATTCTCAAGGTAAATAACTGTATTCCGTAATCTCTTCTCATAGATACATCTTACAACTGATAAAACGAATACAATATTAATTATTTATGATTGTGTCAATATAGCAAACAAAGTGTCAATTTCCATAATAGATTATCTATTGCCCTCAAATCTATTATTCGTTCTATGATTACGGAAATTATAACTGTTCTCTAAATTGCTGTTAAATATATATGTGTGTGTGTGTGTGTGTGTGTGTGTGTGTGTGTGTGTGTGTGTGTGTGTGTGTGTGTGTGTGTGTGTGTGTGTGTGAGCGCATGTATTTTATATAAACGTGACTTTGTCAATTAAAATCGATAGTGATAGTGAATCCAATTACTTGGAACGATTAGAAATATAAATTAAGTAATAGAAATCAACAGAGGGCCGCACAAATTGAGGATATGAATGAAGTAATTTTCTTAGACATATACCTGATTATAACATAAAAATATCGGTAAATTTCTTCTATATATAGTAATAGATAAGAACAATTATGAAAAATATATAATATTTATTAAAAAAGTCTTATTGTTTCTTATTGTAATCTATGGTTTTAGTTTTTATACTTTAAACGAAATATTATCGATTCCTATTTTTTTCTACAATATTATTATCTGATGAAAGCGGATTTAATTGTTGGAGTACGATAGAAATCTTATAGTAACTTATTTTTCTTTATCGTTTTAAAATCAATTAATAACATATTAAAACTTGTTCTCGTAATCACTTATATATTTACAATAAAGGAATGTGAATGTATCTTATCCTACAAAAAAAAATCTTATAAAAAAAAGTTATTAATAATTTATCAATGATAGATAATTCCGAACATATTTTATCGTTAAATCACAACAGAAAATTTTTTCTATTCAGAGGAATACACTGCAGCTATCCTATTTACATCTTTATTTAAATAAAAAATGTATTTATTTATAATTTTTAATTATTTTATATGGTATATTCATTTTTAGAATTTAAATGACAATAATAATATATTGTACATTAAAGATATTTGTACTTCAACAAACTTGTACTTGTAAACAAAATTTAAATATGTATATTATATATATGTTATAATATAAATTAATTCTCTTATATCAGTACATGGATTATATACTCGATAATATTATATATACATACAAGCTATATTACAAATTGAACTTTAAATAGAGAAAACAAATATATCTATTAAATCAAAGATGTGATTCCATTTTAATTCCAGCTCTAAAATATATAGTGTAAAAAATAGGTATAGTATCATTTGCCATACTCACAATATTTAATTCCTAATTAAATTCCTACATTAGAAAATCAATGCACAATTCGAAATATATGTGTATTCGAAATATATGTATATATACGCGATTAATTAAATACATATGTATTTTCGCGAACACTTGCAATACTTTGCAGATACAGAGAAGTATCTTAAGAAATAGATTATATTTTAATTACACACTTTTATCGCCATACTGAGCTCTGCATTTTTATATAATAAAATAAGAGGCTTTGTGGAAAACATGATATTCTTTGTACTTCCGATGAAAATATGCAAATATTTTATTCAGCAGGAAACAATATGCGTGACCGTGAAGGAGGACATCCCTCGATAGATGGAAATAAGAAAACTTTTACAGTTATGATTATTATATTATTCATAACGATGGAACGAAAAGAACATACTCCCCATAATAAATAATTAAACGACGTCGATGTTTTAATAACTGTAATTAATGATTGACAAGACGTTGAAAAATGTAGATCTATAATATCATACTTACATAGTCTATCGCAAGACATGCTCGGTTACATTTAAGTGAAATTTAATGATACAATACAATAAAATAATATATTACATTAGTTTGTATTTATTAATTTTCTTACCACTAGAAAATTCTAAGAAGTAATATTTTCCAAAAAAAGTGCGCAATAAATACTTATAAATACTTCTTTTGTCGTATTCATACAAATCATGAACTATACCTACTGCAATTAAATAAAGTCATCCGATTTGCAATCAGCAATATCATTGGACGCAATTTGTAAGTTAAATAAAATTGATTGGAAGTGAACAGTTGCATTTAGTATTCAGTATGTAATTTAAACATTAATTTGCAAAATTTACTAAAAGCATAATCTATTTTATAAAATATTACACTAAAATTCTAAATTAAATTCAATTTTTCTTAAACAAAATAAATATATTCGAATTTAAATAATATTATTTCAGAAAAGATAATTTTTAAATCATTTTTTCAGATACTTTACATGTAGAAAGAAGAGATATTTTTGTACAATATTCGATAATCTTTGGAAAAAAAGCGATTTAAATATGCAAATATTTACTCTAAATTTTTTAATGTATACCATTGGCGGTATATGGCGACCTGTTGAGTGGTCATCAAATGGTGCTAAGCTGCTGTATAATATATTTACTTTTATTATAATATCTTCAGAATATTTTTTTCTGTTAACTCAATTTATGGACATAATTTTCATTATTAATAATGTCGATGATTTGGCTACTAATATTCTAATATTTTTGAGCATGGTGGCCGTTTGTTGTAAAACCACTGTTGTTGTGGTACGACGGAATGCGATCATCAACTTAGTGGAAGTATTGTTGAAAGCACCATACAAACCTCAAGACGAAGATGAAATAATAATACAAACAAAATTTGATAGATTCATTAGGTGAGTTCATATCTTTATTAAAATGTCCTGCACAAATTTAATTTTTTTGCGTTTAACACATACTATTATTATATTGTACTATTATTATATTGTCCAAAATTAGCATTGCTTATTTCTATAACAAATTATGAGTGCTTTACCTTTTGCTATGTCTTGTTGATTATATATTTCAGAATATTCTTATATTTTTTAAAAAATAAAAATAAAAATTTTCTATTCTCTGTCTAATTAATCAATGTTTAGTTGAAGAAGTTTCCTATTTCAATATCGTTTTAAATTATAGTAATAATTCACACAACACATGTACAAAATAATTAAATATAATACAGTCATTATAAATCTTATGATAATAAATTTCATTATAATAAAAGCATAAATAAATGGTGATAAAAATTTATATAAAATTTTATCTCGGTTCTACATTTGCAGATCATGCTCGATAAAATATTCACTTTTAGCAACAAGTTCCATTACAGGCGGTACAATAGGATCAGTATTAAACGTGATGCAAGGTCATCTGCCTTATCGAATATGGTTGCCATGTAATTATAATGTATCTACGATATTTTGGACTATATCTATTCATCAAATGGTAACTACAATTTTTGCCACCATGATAAATGTTGGCACGGAAACCCTAGTCTTTGGATTGATTTTACAAACATGTGCCCAGTTTGAAATATTGGAAAATCGTCTTCACAAATTAATAATTAATAAAACAGTTAAATATCTAGGACATGCAAGCAGTTTGTTGAATGAAAACAAAGCAGATCTATCAGAGTGCATATGTTATCATCTCAGCATTTACAAGTAAGTCACTTAAAGCTCGATCTATAATTGCGTAACTATAAATGATGATATTTGTAAAAATGGATCAATCACAATTGAAGAGAAGAATATTCGTATTATATAAATACCTTAACAGATTGTACAGATCCTATAATATGTCTAACTTATAATGTAACTTATATATAAGTAATTTGTAAAATAACTTTCCTAATTCTGCTCATACATGTAATGCAGAGTTAACATAAAACTATTCCAGATACGCCAAAGCGGTAAACGTCACATTCAACCAAGTACTTTTCGTTCAGTTTTTTAGTAGTATACTCGTATTATGTACAAGTGTATATTACTTGTCAATACATATTAAAAACCTTTCTGCAACTGCATCTTTTTTAGCGTATACCATTTGCATGTTTGTACAAATCTATTTTTACTGCTGGTCCGGAAACGAAGTCATATTTAAAGTAATTATCATGCATATTCTATAATTCATTCAAAAGTACCCATACAAAAAAGGTGTATTTTTTTACTGATTTTGAGTATAATCAACGTGATGCTATAAATGTTTTAAAATGTTTTTTGATTGGTCTATTTATAAAATTTTTTTCTTCTGATTGGTCCATCAAACGCTTCAAAATATTTGTAGCGAAACTTTGATCATAATCTTTGTGAGTTAATTAAAATAATAATGGATGTTTTTGTACAACTCAACTAAGATTTTACAAGATAACATAACAAATATGATTTGCCCAACAAATTTGAACTATGCTGTACTCAATTGCGATATAAGAATATTCATTTTCTTACATATGAATTATATTTAATATAATGCATAAACATGCGTGTACCCTCGCACAAGATTATAATAATATTATTAAGATTATTCAATATTATTAATATGTATAATAACTCTAATATGTATTATTAATATGTATAATTAATGTAATAATAACTCTACTTATGTTAACAGAGTACGAGCATAGCAGACGCTATATATAATATGAATTGGCCATTATTATCAATCAACGAAAAAAAAGGATTGTTGATGATTATGATACGCAGTACAATTCCTGTAAAATTCACAAGTAGCTTCTTGATAACTTTATCCCTTCAATCTTATAGCAACGTTAGTATGATTTGGTGTCAAAATAAATATTTGACATAGTATGTCAAAAACGTGAAGATATACTGTTTGATATTATCGATATTTGTCGCGTACATACAAAATACACTCGAAACATAAATGTATGATCTTCCGTAAACGTATATCAACATTTTAATTTTTTTTTCAGGTCCTGAAAACGTCATATTCAGCATTTAGCGTTTTACAAAACTAAAATATTTATAATCAAAAATATATATGAATACTGCAGTATAAGAGTGCAGTATTGCGTATAGTATAGTATATTGAGTATAATATATTGAGTATAGTATAATTTTTAGTATGATATAATTTTTTTAAATACAGTTTTGATAAATTAACTATAACTTTAAATCTTATAATTTTATTTCCTCATTTATTTTTTTATTTCTAACATTATTCCTTGTTTTAATTATTCGAATATGATACATGCGGGGACAGGCACGCACATATACACGTATATACTAAATGTATACATGTAACACAATGTAATACATGCAATAATATGTTTTAATATAAAAGCAAAAATCATATTAAATGGAATGTTAATTAAATTTAAAAAAAATATAATTTTTTTTATACGTTACTTATGTTACTTCGATATTTTTTTATGAATTACATCCTTTATTAGAAATAATTCACAATTTTCCAATTCACTCTCCAACATACTCTCTACATTTAATTTCTAATTAAATTCTTACACTAGAAAATCGGTGCACAATTCGAAATATATATATGACTGTTATATTTTCCCGAACACACAATTGCCATATTTTGCAGATATATACAGAGAAGTAACTCAAGAAACCTATCAGAAAAAAATTTATTACACATCACTTTTATCGCTGGATATTGTATGTAATAAACTTATATGTAATAAAGAGAGACTTTGCGGAAAATATGATATTTCTTGTATTTCCGATGAAACATGAAAACATACAAATATTTTATTCAATAGGAAATAATATGCTTGATCGTAAAGGACGATACCCCTCATTAGAAATAAGAAAACTTTTATTATTACGTTATTATATTCACAAGAACGCAAAAGACATGCACTCCATAATAAATGACTAAACGATCCACGTCGACTTTTTAATGACCGTAATTGATAGTACTGCGGTTGACAAGACGTTGGAGAATAAACTGTACGTAGTCTATTGTAAGACGTGCTCGGTTACATTTAAATAAATTTAACATATTTGAAATATACATAAATGAAATTTAAAATAACATATTATATCAGTGTTAATATTTGTTAATCCTATTATTACTAGCTAAAATTATAAGATATTTCGAAAAAGGTGCGTAGTAAATATATACAAATACTACTTTTGCAGTTGTAATCGCACGAATCATACACTATACTGTAAATAAGTAAAGTCATCCGCAATTCGTATTGTCATTGTACACAGTTTGTAAGTTAAATAAATTTATTGTAAGTGAACAGTCGCAATTGATAATCAGTATATGATTTAAACATTAATTTGTAATCCTTACTAAAAGCATAATCTATTTTATAAAAAATTATACTACCTTCTAAATTAAATTCAATTTTTCTCAAACATAATAATATATTCGAATTTAATTAATATATTTCAGAAAATATAATTTTTTTAAACATTTTTGTTTTAAACATTTTTAGATACTTTATATGTAGAAAGAAGCTATACTTTTGTACAACATTCGATTAGTGTTTGGAAAGAGATCCAATTATGCAATTACTTTCTCTAAATTTTCTTATATATACCATTGGCGGTATGTGGCGACCTGTTGAATGGTCATCAAATAGTGCCAAACTTCTGTATAACATATTTACCTTTATGGTAATATTTTCGGAATATTTTTTGGTGTTAACTCAATTTATGGATATAATTTTTGTTGTCAATAATGTTGATGACTTTGCTACTAATACTCTAATGTTTTTGAGCATTGTTGTCGTTTGTTGCAAAGCTACTGTTATTGTGGTACGTCGGAATACAATAATCAACTTAGTGCAAATATTGTTAAAAGCACCACATAAACCTCGAGATGAGGATGAAATAGCTATACAAGCAAAATTTGATAAATTTATCAGGTCAGTTCATATATCTTTATTAAAGATTCCAATATTAAAATATTAATACTTAAAATATTTATGCAATAATTCAATTTGTACACATTCAGCGCGTACTATTTTCAAATTGTATCAATAAAATATACAAATTTTATCAACTATCTAGTTGTTTCTACAAATTATGAGTCCTTTTATTACATTTTGTTGATCATATTTTAGAGCATACTTATATTTTTATATAAAAATATAGTAATTTTCTATTTTTTATCTAATTAATAAAATTTTAGTTGAAGAAGTTTCCTATTCCAATGTCATTTTAAATATTTAAATTATAGTAATAATTCGCACAACACATGTACAAAATAATTAAATATAATACAATAATTTTATATCTTATGATTATAAATTTTTTAAAATTAAAAGTATAAATAAAAATGCTAATAAAAGTTCATATAAAATTTCATCTCGGTTCTACGTTTGCAGATCATGCTCGATAAAATATTCACTTTTAGCAACAAGTTCCGTTACAGGCACTACAATAGGATCAGTACTAAACGTGATGCAAGGTCACCTGCCTTATCGAATATGGCTACCATATAATTACACTGTATCTATGTTTGGGATTATATCCATTCATCAGATTATAACTTTAATTTTTGCCACCTTGATAAATGTGGGCACGGAAACCTTAGTCTTCGGATTGATTTTACAAACGTGTGCTCAGTTTGAAATACTCGAAAGTCGTCTACACAAATTAATAATTAATAAAACAGTTAAATATCTGGGACGTGAAAGCTCTTTGTCGAATGAAAACGAAATAGGACTGTCGGAGTGCATACATCATCACCTCAACATTTACAAGTAAGTCATATAAAAATCCATTTTTGTGCGTATATATTACGTTACATATATACACATATGTTTGCACATTTAATTATTATATTTAAAAACTGATTCATAACGACAATTATTAGTATTTATAATGGAAAATTGTTTAAAAATAATTTAAATTTGTTTGAAATTATTAAATAATTTATTATTAAATAATTGTTTAAAAATAATTGAGTTTTGTTTGAAATTAATAAATAATGGTTATAATAAGCTAAACAATAGGACATGTATATTCTCAAAATGATTTAATTATATTGTGTTCCCGGATTTTTTACACAAAGTTTAACGATATGTTCCATGATCTAAAATAAAAAAAAAGTATTATATACATACAGTTCTTAAAATATCAAAAATTTATCAAAAATTATAACAAAAATATAGAATATGTAGGAAATAATTGACCTAATGTTGCATTTTAAAGTGCGCATTTCAAAATGCGATTTGTTGATATCAGTACAAGCTTAATATCAATGTAATTCTGAAATTTATCACCTTTTTAGAGAAGGGTAGGAGAAATCCCTCTGTAAAAGTTTGTCTTTTAATTTGAGCGAATGACACTTTGACATGCAAAAATAAAAATTATTTTTTACACATTTCATATTTTTGTTAACAACTTTTATAACTTTTTAATAAAGAATTTCAAGAATTATATGTTTATACAATATATTCTTCTTATTGTAACTTATAGAATATACTATTAAAATTTTTGTAAAAAATCCGGGGACAATCCTTGTATAGTAATTTCATGGTGAGTTATGGTGGAAAAAGTACTTCCTATCCTAGAAAAAAATATTTTATATATAATCACATAAAATTATATATAAAATTATATATAATCTTATATATAATCTTATATAATTATATATAAATGGACACCTTTATATATATAAATATAAATATATATAATATATATAAT
>NW_017259590.1:1262550-1263690 GCF_001594045.1 Atta colombica
AGTAGAGATCAAATAATTCTCAAATTTCCGTAAATAATGCATGATGAAATTTTTACACAGCTATTAAAATGATACGAATATTATGTTATAAAATTACATCAAAGTATTTAGTAATTGTTTTACTCATATGCAATGCAGGACTAACATAGAAACCATTATAGATACGCCAAAGCAGTAAATGTCACATTCAACCAAGTACTTTTCGTTCAATTTTTTAGTAGTATACTGATAATATGTACGAGTGTGTATTACTTGTCAAAGCATATTGAACTGTCTGCAGCTGCATCTTTATTAGTATATACTACCTGCATGTGTGTACAAGTCTTCATTTACTGCTGGTCCGGAAACGAAGTCATGCTTAAAGTAAATATTATGTATTACGCTATAATCTATACAAAATAGATAGATACTTAATCAATTTTGTGAGTTAATGGAAATGGATACTTTTGGACAACTTAATTTTTTGTATAAGGATGCAAAATAATTTAACAAATTATTTGTCCGCAACGAATTTGAATTATTTTATATTTGAATACAATAAGAATATATTTAATGCATACACGTGCATGCACGCGCCTAAGACTATATAATAATATCATTAAGATTGTTCGATATTATTATATAATAATAACTCTATTTATATTATGTTAATAGAGTACGAGCATGACAGATGCTATATATCGTATGAATTGGCCATTACTATCAATAAATGAAAAAAAAGGATTGTTAATGATCATGATACGTAGCACAATTCCTATAAAGTTCACTAGCAGCTTCTTGATAACTTTATCCATTCAGTCTTACAGCAATGTTAGTATCATTTGGTATCCAAATAAATAGTTTGATGTAGTATATATCAAATATGAAGATACGCGATTTATAATATCGATATTTGTCGTGTATGTACGAAAATACAGTCGAAATTTTTTACATAAATGCATTATCTTCTATGTATATTAATGTTTTTCATATTTTTCTTTCAGATTTTGAAAACTTCATATTCAGCATTTAATATATTACAGAAATGAAGTATAAATAAAAAAAGAATATATTTGAGGATATATATAAAGTATAATTTGTAGTATAGTTTCGAGTATATGTTTGAGTATAATGTATAAAGTATAATTTTGAGTATATATA
>NW_017259590.1:1264141-1265448 GCF_001594045.1 Atta colombica
TATATCTTATTATTATAAATTTATTATTATAAATTTTGTATTATTATAAATTTCTTATTATTATAAATTTCTTTAAACTAAAAATATAAATAAAAATGCTGATAAAAAGTTCATATAAAATTTCATCTCGTTCTACGTTTACAGATTATGCTCGATAAAATATTCACTTTTAGCAACAAGTTTCATTACAGGCGGTACAATAGGATCAGTATTAAACGTGATGGGTCATCTGCCTTATCGAATATGGTTGCCATGTAATTATAATGTATCTACGATATTTTAGACTATATCTATTCATTAAATGGTAACTACAATTTTTGCCACCATGATAAATGTTGGCACGGAAATCTTAATCTTCGGATTGATTTTACAAACGTGTGCTCAATTTGAAATTTTCAAAAGTCGTCTTCACAAGTTCATAATTAAAAAGACAGTTACATATCTCGGACACGCACGCTCTTTGTCGAATGAAAATGAAACAAAACTGTCGGAGTGCATACAGCATCACCTCAGCATTTAGAAGTAAGTCACGTAAGAATCCGTTTTTACACGTATGTATTACGTTATATACACACATATATGCACATTATTACATTTAAAAACTGGTATTATTCATAATGGTATGTATTAATATTTATAAAAATCGTTTAAAAATAATTGAAATAATTTTTTTTGTTTGTTTGAAATTAATAGATAATTGTTACAAGCTGGACAATAGGTGTATATTCTTAAAGTAATTTAATTATATTGTGTTTCCGGATTTTTTACACGCAGTTTAACGATACGTTCCATGATCTAAAATTAAAAAAAAATATGTTATATACATACAGTTCCTAAAATATTTTATCAAAAATTATAACAAAAATATAGAATATGTTGGAAATAATTGACCTAATATTGCATTTCAAAGTGCGATCTGCTGATATTAATACAAGCTTAATATCGATTAATTCTGAATTTATCACCTTTTTAGAGAAGGGTAGAAGAAATCCCTCTGTAAAAATTTGCCTTTTAATTAGAGCGGATGATACTTTGACATGCAAAAGTAAAAATTATTTCTTACACATTTCATATTTTTGTTAACTTTTCATAACTTTTTAATAAAGAATTTCAGCAATTATATGTTTATACAATATATTTTTCTTATTGCAGTTTATAGAATATACTATTAAAATTTGTATAAAAAATCCGAGGACAATTCTTGTATAGTAATTTCATGATGAATTGTGATGGAAAAAGTACTTCCTACCCGGAAAAAAATGTTTTATATATAATTACATAAAATTATATAAAATTATATATAATTA
>NW_017259590.1:1265559-1270931 GCF_001594045.1 Atta colombica
GTAAATAATGCATGATGAAATTTTTACATTTTTATTAAAATGATATAAATATTATACATCATATATTCATTATTTTTATATCATATATATATATTATAAAATTACACATCAAAGTATTTAGTAATTGTTTTACTCATATGCAATGCAGGACTAATAGAAACCATTACAGATACGCCAAAGTAATAAACGTTACATTCAACCAAGTGCTTTTTGTTCAGTTTTTTAGTAGTATTATTACTGATATTATGTACGAGTGTGTATTACTTGTCAATGTATATTAAGGAACTGCCTGTAGCTGCAGCTTTATTAGCATATATCGCCTGCAAATTTGTATAAATCTTCATTTACTGCTGGTTCGAAAATGAAGTTATACTTAAAGTAACTATTATGTATTGTACGTTATAATATAGATACAATATAATATAATATAGATACGTTATAATATAGATATAAATACAAAATAGATAGGTACTTAACCAATTTTTTGTGAGTTAATGGAAATGGCGGGTACTTTTGAACAATTTAATTTTTTGTATAAGGGTGCAAAGTAATCTAACAAATTATTTGTCCGCAACGAATTTGAACTATTTTATACTTGAATATAATAAGAATATATTTAATACACGTGCATACACGCGCCTGTATAAGATTATATAATAATATCATTAAGATTGTCGATATTATTATGTAATAATAACTTTATTTATATTATGTTAATAGAGTACGAGCATGACAGATGCTATATATCATATGAATTGGCCATTACTATCAATCAATGAAAAAAAAAGGATTGTTAATGATCATGATACACAATTCCTATAAAGTTTACTAGCAGCTTCTTGATAATTTTATCTATTCAGTCTTACAGCAATGTTAGTATCATTTGGTATCCAAATAAATAGTTTGATGTAGTATATGTCAAATATGAAGATACGCGATTTATAATATCGATATTTGTCGTGTATGTACGAAAATACAGTCGAAATTTTTTACATAAATGCATTATCTTCTATGTATATTAATGCTTTTCATGTTTTTCTTTCAGATTTTGAAAACTTCATACTCAGCATTTAATATATTACAGAAATGAAGTATAAATAAAAAAACTATATATTTGAGGATATATATAAAGTATAATTTGTAGTTTCGAGTATATGTTTGAGTATAATGTATAAAGTAATTGAATATAATGTATAAAGTAATTGAGTATAATGTATAAAATATAATTTTGAATATATATAGTTTGGAGTACAGTTCGGTTTATTTTGATTTTGAATAGTTTAGTTTAGTTTTGGGTATAATTCAGTGTAGTAGGTATAGCCTTTTCAGTATAATTTTTGATAAATTAGCGATCCTAAATTTTATATAACTTTTGTTTACTCACGTATTTTTATTTCTGACTTTATATGTACCTTATTGGTTTATTTTAATTATTCGAATAATAGCACACAGAGGCAGATACACACGTATGCACGTATTAAATATATACTAAATATGTACTTGTAACACAATGTGTACTTGTACATATTTAACAAATATGTACATGTATTACAATGTAATACATGCAATATGTTTTAATATACGAGCAGATATCATTAAAAATCATTTCATTGAATTTAAAGAATATGATGTCTTTTTACATATTCAATCTTTTGCAGGCGACATTATTTATTAAAATAATTAACCAATTTACTCATTCATGTATTTCGTCGCAAGCGGATGTACGCACAATTAGCTTCGAAAATAAGACGGGTCTTTCGAATTATATTTCTCGTTATATCTCGTTATTTTATGTTTGTATGTAACATAAAACAAATTTTTCATACGCAGCGAAAATATGATCTTGCGTTATTATTGGTGCAGATAACATGAAAAAGCTGCAAATATTTCATTCAGTGATATTGATTATGATGATAGAATTTCGTCACCTATTCAATGGTTAATCAACGTAATTAATGCCCCTACAGGATTATACAAATTTCATTGTAAAAAATTGTTTTATATATATATATATAACAATTTCGTGAAATATATTACACATTCAGTAACTGAAATTAATAACTACCTTTCTATGATAGAAATTAATTATTGGGTGCGTTTCAAATTACACATGAAGCACATATCATTTTATCCTTCATTCTTCGTTGAACAAAAGGGACAAATGATGCATCATACACTTTGTGTGTAATTCGGAACACACTCAGAATAACGTAATTACTAAATCTCTATTAATCCTTATAGGATGTAATCAGGTGCTCTTCATTATATTCTTTATATTTTGATATATTCAACTGTATGTTACATATCATTGATACGTATTTCAGAAACTGCTGATATACATTTGTATATTCAATTATTCGCAAATTATATTTATTGCTGGTCCGCAATAAACGAAAGCATGCTCAACTCTTAAGATAAATAGCACTGCCTAGTTGGCCCCTCCCATTTAACTAAATCTTATTGAATAAATTATATATAATAATGCAGGCTAGGCAGCGTATAAAAAACTGCTTGTGTTCTGCAATCTATTCTCTCATATCCTAGATATTACAATACACAACATAAAACGAAAATGCAATATTAATTACAATTATGTGAAACGTATATACATAACGTATATACATACAAATCGTCAATTTATGTTGTCCATCGACAAGATTATCAATCGCTCTGAAACCTATCATTCTATCGTCGTATGATTATAGAAATTATAAACTGCTCTCTAAATTGCTATTAGATATGTATATGTGTGTATGTATGTGTATTATAAATGTGACTTGGTTAACTGAAATCGATAGTATTATTGAGCCCAACTATTTGGAACGATTATATTTAAATCAAGTAATAAAAATCAATAGAAGCGTATACCAATTGAGGGTGCGACTGAAATATCCTTCTCAGACACACACTTTATTACAGCGCAAAAATATCGATGAATTTTTTTTATTGTACACAGACAATGCTTCTTCAAATTTCCCGATTATAAAAGATTATAAACAATAGAAATAGAATTACGAAAATGTAGAACAATAATTGAGTTAATCTCGGTATACGCGTGCATGAATAAGTGAAAGATATGGAATCGGAATTCGTCTTTCAGTGATCTCTCCTTTTTTTCCATTGGATTTTGGTGAATTCACCACATGTTTAGAGATAGAAGATATAATTAAAATAATTACTAAGGATATTGGTAAGATTTTTCTATTGTATTATTGTTTAAGTTTATTATTACAAAATTTGATATCAAATCTGAAAACCAATATTCTTTGTCATGTCTCGGAGTTTACTATGTCTATTATTCATTCTAGAGTTCATTGATTGTTCATTTAAATCATTGTATCTTATCATATTAATAGAACTTATATTTGATAATAAAATTACTTTTATTTTGAATATAAAATTCCGATGTTAATTTATTTAAAAAATAGATTAGATTTGCAAATATGATGCAAATATTTAACAGAAAATATGTTTATAAAAAAATCCATTTCCTATTGTAATCTATGGCTTCACTTTTTGTATTTCAAAAGAAATGTGCTCGGAAATATGTGTTATCGCTTCCCACCATTTTCTTATATTGTCAATTTCAAATTCATTAGAATATGACAGAAATCTTATAATAACTTATTTATCTTTATAATTTTGATAGAATTTATTAATGAACAACTTTTTTATTAAAATTTTTTTTTCGTAGTTAATTGTATAATCATTAAAGGAAATGTGAAAGTATCTCATCGTACAATAGAGAAAAAAATTATTCATCATGTAACAATGATGATTCAAAACATATCTTATCGTAAAATTATAACAGAAAATGTTTTATAATCTATTATAAATTTTCAATGACAAAAACGAATGCAGATTTTTTATCATTATTATTATGTATTACTATGTATATTATATATTATATATTACGATTAAAAATTTATTGTTATTTATCATACATGATTCATCATCATGATACATACACTATTCAAAAATGTATTTTATCGTGAAGTTATGGAAAGTACACAAGACGTAGTGAAATTCTATTTCTCATAAATAATAAAAACCCCACAGGATAGAATAAAAGATGAACATTAATGAAATTTTTCTAATATAAAAAATCACTAATATAAAGAAAAAAAATATTAATGAAGTGATTTCCTTTGAATGGAAGTTCTCATAATTGGCTTTAAAGTAAAAATAAATGAAAAATTTTGACATAGTTTTTATTTCTGTATAAAAATTAATTCAGGAAGTTGTGATAAATCCTAAAAGTTATATGTGTTAAAACATATAATTAATACAATAATATTCGAAATATTATCAAAAATGTCAAAACCTAAATTTACGATAAATTTTTATGATTATTAATTATAAAAAAAAAACAATATTGTAATAAACAGAATATTTATGAAAAGAAACAATATAGAATCATTTGTGTAGATATTTTTATTAATAATAATAATAATTAATTGAAAGTAATTAATTGAAAAACATTATCTGTACACATTTAAGAATAATTTTATTCATCTTCAATTTTACGAGTTACAAATTGTCTTTTTATTTCAAATGTAATAATACCAACAGCTACACCAACATTTAAGCTATCAATGCCATTAGTTAACGGTATATTAACACGAGTGCAATTTCTTGAACGTAATAATTTACATGATTCGAGATTTATACCCTCAGTTTCTCCACCAATAACAAATACTATTTCTTTTTCTGTAAAATCTAATGCATAATAAGGTTTAACTGGAAGTTGAGATACCAACTGTTTTACTAGCAATTTAGTTTTTGCAGTTGATTTATATGTTTTAGTTTGATCTATCAGTTCGTTTATTGTATTATCTTGAATTTGTTCATTATACGCATCTAGATTATCTTGTTTCACATAATTATCATTAACTTTGATAGAAGAGCCTTCATTTGTGTCTGGATTCATTTTAAAATCTGTCAAAACATTTTCATTTGCTATATTGTTGTCGGCTAGAAAAATTGCAGATTCATCACTTATTAACGTTGGAATTTCATCCCATGAAATAGATGTAAATATTGGTAAGCGAAAATGTGCACCTATAGCACTGCGCAAAACTTTGGGCTCCCATAAATTCACACATCCTAAAGTACAAAAATCTGAATTAATAAAAACTATGTACTATGGAATAAGTCAATTGATAATAGTGTAAAATACCTTTCATTAATAATAATTTTTCGCAACCAACAGCAGCAGCTGCTCTTATAATAGTTCCCAAATTTCCTGGTTCTCTTATATTGTCACAGATAATAGTCAAAGGTATAGCATTCTCAGCAGGTTCCTTAATATCTACATCTGGGATTTCGAAAATTCCTATACCAAAAAATATAAAAATCAAAATTTATATATA
>NW_017259590.1:1271204-1276672 GCF_001594045.1 Atta colombica
ACACACACACACACACACACACACATATATATATATATATATATTTGATAGATTATTGTTAATTGTCAGTAATCTCCTTCGAGATCTATGAAATTATAATGTTTACCAATTATTCCAGGAGAAGTTGTTAAATTGGACCACAACTGAATTGTACGATATGGAATTTTATATAATTTTACTTCCTTTGGAAGTGATAGTGGCAATACGTCGGATAATCTGCTGAAAAATATTACTTTTGGTACTATTCCTGCCTGAATTGCATCTTCAATTAATCGAAAGCCTTCTAATAGCATTTGACGATTCTTTCCTCTTTTCTTTTTTGTCTTAACATCTACCATTAATGAGCTGAAAGGTGAAATATATATGTATTGTTTACAGAACTATACTTTTTAGAAGTCGTTTGAGCATTATTCAAAAAATTATATACCTTATGAGTTTATTATCTGCATCAAGAGCTATATATTTTGGTTTTGTAGTAGTACTTTCTTCAATTTCATTTTCTTTTTGCTTCTTTTTTTCTTCCTTTTCAGCTGCATTGATTCTTAATTTCCTTCTACGTGTTCTGGGAGTTCTTTGCTCTTCGATTTTGGTTGTATCATCAGTATCAAAAAGTTCATTTTGATTGACAATAGCAACAGGTCTTCGACTAACCCATTTAGTACTATATTTGCATTTCGTTGTTGATCTTAAATTGACCATTCTTAAAAGTTTCGTGCCGTGAATCGATCTAAGTGATAACTGTACTACACTTAACAACATTCTTATTTTGAATAATCCAAATATCATATACTATTGTTCATTGATATTTACTTTAATAATCACTATATTATAATAATGTTTTGTTTTTATCGACACAATGGTCTATTTTAATTACGTTACTAATTCAAAAGAGAGAGAGATCACAAACTTAAATATCTAAATAGTAAATAAAAACCGCATGTTCTCACATTCGGTATCACGAAGTGATATTGATATTGAGTAATAAGAAGGAGATTCAGATCAAACTTGAGTATCAAAAATGGGCTTAAAACATGAATACTTACATGAAAACACATGGAAAATCGGGATGATGCGATTTGAATGCTATTGCGGCAAAAACTAGAAGTATGTACCACATGACACCGATATACTATTAGAGACGGTCGATTCTTATGGAAGTTCGCATGACTATTAAAATTCAAGTGAGATTAAGATTAAGAAATTGATAATACGGTACTAACTTCACGATTTATTAGTTTCGCAGACATGTATATATGTTTAAAACTTAATAATACTTGATTTTTATTAAACTGTAATTTTAATATTATCATCCGAGTTTAATTATCAATAGAAATGATAACTGCAGAGAAAAAATTGTAATTTTTCGGTAATATATAAAATATTATAGCATTAAAAGTATGCATACTTATTTATACAACATATAATATAAATCATAAATTTTTAATAATAATATTGGGAGTACAAATTAGTTTGGTTCGTTTTTTTGTGCATTTATTTCAAAACAAAATGAATGAACAGATCAATTAAAGTATTGTCCATCACTGCCTACTACTTTTTCCCGTCTCTCAGGCAATTTTCGAATTCCATCTCGAAAAAATGACTCGTCTTTGGAGGCAATCCAATTTTGAAACCAATTTTCGATTTCTGCGAAAGAAGTGAACCGGTAACTTGCTGCATCCTTCGGAACAACCAGTAATCAGAAGGAGCAATGTCCGGAGAATACGGCGGGTGCGGTAAAATCCTATTTGAGCGTTTCCAAATATTTTTTTACAACATGAGACCGAGCGTTATCATGAAGAAGAATAACTTTATCATGTCTTTGCTCGTATTCCGGCCGTTTTTCTCGCAATGACTCGATTCAAACGAATCAATTATAGCCGATACCGATCGCCCGTAATGAATCGCCAGGTTTCAGTAGTTCATAATAAACAAGACCCTTTTGGTTCCACCAGATACAGAGCATGATCTTCGAATCATGAATGTTCGGCCGTGGTGTTTAGGTCGATAGCAACGATTGACCGGGCTTAGCGTAATATTTTTTCTTCTTGGGATTATCGTAGAATATTCACTTCTCATCTCCAGTCACAATAAGATGCAAAAAAACCTTTTCTCTGTTGTCTTTGAAACAGCTATTCGCAAGTGAAAAAATTGCCTTTTAACGTCTCTCGGTTTCATAAGGCACCTAATTTCCTTGTTTTTGAATCATTCCCATGGCTCTCAATCGTACAGAAACGGTTTGTTGAGTTATCCCCAATGATTCTGCAAGCTCCTCTTGCGTTTGACTCTGATCTTCTTCGAGTAATGCCTCTAATTCTTTGTCTTCGAATTTGTTTGACTGTCCAGAACGAGGCTTGTCTTCAACGTCGAAACCATTCCCTACATGATTTATCAGTTGGAGCAGTGTCACCATAAACTTCGACAAACATTCGATGGGCTTTAGCCGCACTTTTCTTCTAATTAAAGCAGACAATCAAAATCTCTCGCAAATGCTGCTTGGTTAACACAAAATTCGACATTTCAAACACAATAAAAATCAAGATTTTTGTATGAAACTCAAAGAGATATAAACTGAATATTATTAGCAGATGTTTAACCTCTGAAACCGCCAAAATCACCTGTCACTATGAACTATTCACAAGCTGGAGCAATCTTTAGAGAAACGGAACTAATTTGTACTTGCAATATTAACAAAATATTTATGTTGATAATAGCAAATTTTTATTAATCGTTGATATTATCGTTCTTCAATTATTTCTAAGCCCCCGGGAGTCCTATCGAATAGATAGGAATAAAAATTTTCCCAGGATCAATCGTATTTAATAATTAAAATATCTTGTCAGTGCCGGTATTCATAGGCCGGTATTCAGATCTTATATTCAAGATCATCTTAAGTACAGTCTTAAGAAATCATAAACCAATCAGAGGGCGTATTAGGATATGTCTTAAGACATTACTTAAGACAGTCTTGAAATAATAACGAACCATAAATACTATATAGTCAATTTTTATATTTGAGACTATCTCATGGGCTGTCTTAAGTACAGTCTTAAGAAATCATAAACCAATCAGAGAGCTGTATATTACTATCTTAAGATATTACTTAACGCGGGATCTACAATAGAAGTCGTAGCGGTCATAGAGTCTTAAGTTTGTAGAAAATTAACCAATTACAATCGGATATGAGAAGAGTAATCGACTATGATTAATTAATTTTCGATTTACGATCCTATAACCGCTGCGATTTCTATTGTAGACCTCGTACAAGACGATCTTAAAATAAGAAACTACGAATACCAGCCTTTGCCTAAGATATATGAACAATGGGCGAGTTCAAGATGACAAAACGACAAAAGGACAAGCATACTTGTCAAGTGAATGAGCATGATTACTTCTTATTTGTGGATTCAACTAATCATGTTTAATTATTTGACAACCAGACCTAACTGTTTGTCGATTTGAATTTGTTCAATAAACGCGTTCAAGTCAGACAAAGAATTTTGACCTAGCTAGCCTGTTCGCCGAGCGATTGAATGTGATTGATTGAATTTATAAGTAACAATCAATCATTCGACAAACAGACTAGCCGCTTTGTCGACTTGAATGCGCCCATTGGTTGCATTCAGAAAAAAAAAACTAGTCACCACTAGCCAGTAAGCGCTTTTAGTTATTCTTTAACATGATTGGTTCGCACACTTATATTCAGTAAGAAATTAAAGAAGAACGTAAGAACAAATTATCAATTAAAAAATTACTAACAAAATAAATAAATAAATAAATGCTGAATCGTTTATTTTGTATACTTTGTATAATATAAGTATATTGTTGAATATATTTAGATTGACCATGCTATTTACATATTTTAATTTATATTCTTTATTTATTTGTTAGATGATAATTTTATATTTTGACAAATAATTTATTCTTGGTAATATATAATGACTATAATAAAATACATTGTGCATTTTATAAAGATTTAAATTTTCATTATTTTAATTTCAAGATCGTTGCAAAACATTAAATGCAAAATAAGATGTCTTGAGAATCTAGAAAATAAAGTAAGCTAACAATATAATTATATGCTAAATTAAGTAATGCGAAAGAAAAATATTTGTCTTATTATTAGTATTGACATTAGCATAAGAGATTATCAATGATAATGTTACTAAGAAACTACTGGTGAATTTTATAAGCCTTATTCTACGTTTCATAATCATCAATAAATCTTTTCGTTCATTGATTGTTATTAGTATCTAATCTATTTGACATGCTGCTTCACTCAATCCAGTACTCTGAATAAACGATTAATAATTAAGTTCAAGTAGCACAGCAGCACTTGCAAAGCGTTAAAAAAGCGTTATGTGCGTTTTAGCGCTTTGTTAACGCTTTGTGCTTCTTGGGAAGTATCACGAAAAATAATCTATAATTGTAAAACTAGTGCAACATGCAATACATATAATACATTTTTCTATAACACTATTTTTAGTCTATATGTTTCTTTATTGTATATAAAGAAAGTTATTACTACCTTAAGTATTACTTCGTTTCCAGCCCAACAATATACAAAAATCTGTACGAACATGCAAAATATGAAAATAGTTAACTTCCTGAAGTCTATCACCGTTAGATGAGAAGATAAATAATACACACTTGAACATAATATTAATATGTTGCTAAAAAATTGTACGAAGAGTACTTCGCTGAATATTTCATTAACTATTTCAGCAAATTTATAAATATATGTTTATATGCTTATTATATAGCTAATTATATTAGATATTATATGAACTATATTCATTCTAAAAATGTATATGTGTGTACATCAGTTTAAAAAATACATATATATTATACACATAATAATTTCTTCAACTGCTTGACAAACCTATATTATTACCTAATTATACGCAAATGGTAGACATGCTCTGATAATCTGTTTCTATTTGGCACATTAGTCAATAAATTACAAGCTTCTTTCTTTTCATCGGGTTCTACCATTCTTTGAAGGCGATGCGTAAAAAGTTCAAGTTGTGCACATATTTGTAAACAAAATCCTAATAACAAAGTTTCCGTAGCGATGTTTACAAATGTACCAAAAATCAAAGCTAACATTTCATGAAGAGATGTAAGCCAAAATAAAAGAATTGGTGTATAATCATATATATCCATATCCTATAAGGTAATTTGCCTTGTAAAGCGGTAAGCATTTCTCCTATTAAGTTACATAACGAAATCATGTAATTAAAACAAATAAATCACATAACTGATTGTTCCAAATCAATTTGATAATCCACAGGACGTCCTCAGGACGTTCCTTGACTATAATAGAATGTTCTATTTAACTGGCAAGACGTCCAGTTTGAACGTTAGTTATAGTAAATATTTAAAAATATATAAAAAAATTTTTATTAGCTTGTTATTATAAATTTTAAAAAATGACAATTTCAATAAATTTTTATCATTGTGAGCTCTCT
>NW_017259590.1:1276772-1280390 GCF_001594045.1 Atta colombica
TTCATCAAATTCACTCTCTTACATTCAATCTATATTTCATCAGTAATAAGATAAAGAGATACTGAAAATACAAATAAATAATTAAGTTATCCAAAATCATTTATTGTCAATTATTATATTGATATTTGAATATACTTGCCTAATTAAACAATCGTATTTCATTTGAATAATAATCTCTTCTTCGTTGCAGGCTTTGAATAGTTTTTCTTGCAATATTTTGATCAAACTGATAATTTCACTGCGGCGAAATACGGCGGTAATTGCTTTGCAAAATGCGGCAATAGCCGAGAGAAGCATTAATGAATTCGTAGCAAAATCATCCATATTGTCAACAACAAAGACGATATCGATCAATTGAGTTAATACCGAAAAGTTCAACAGATATATTGTAGATAAAGTAAACGCGCTATACAAACACATGGAGTACTTTGAAGACCATTTGATCGGTCGCCATACACCACCGATAGTGTAGAATAAAAATTTGAGAGAAAGTATTTGCATTTCTATGATTGTGCTACAATCGAGTATAGCTAGAAAGTTTATTTAAAAATAATTTTTAGTAAAAACATTATTAAAATAATGAATAATAGTTTATTACATATAAGCTGTGTGACAGAATTTACTTCACTTCCTTCTAAATCTCAATTATCTAAATTCTTCTAAAAAATAGAAAAATAATATTTTATAATTAAATAGAAAAAATTATTTACGGAAATATCATATATATAATAAATACAAGCATGTGATATAAAAACTTTGAAATCAAGATTATGAATTAAAAAATTATGAATTTGAATGAACACAAAATCTCATGTTTAGTTTTTGCCAAATCTGCACATTCTTGCCACTTCTTCTAATAATTAAAAATTTCAAACACAATTTAATTATTCTTTGTATGTACATTCTTTGTATTCTTTGCATGAAATTAAATTTAATATTTATTTGTTTCTATACAACTTTAACACATATTATCTGCAACACTCAAGACTATCATCTCGTTATTTTAACTTGCATGTATCATGTAAATAACTTCGAGATATTTTTATAAGCTTATTTTCTCTTGCACTATAATTTTGTATACGAATCACACATATGATAGCTTATTATATAAGACGAAATATGTAGCTTCGATTCATACATACAGTCTTCCGTGTTGACGAAGATAATTAATACAGAGCGAATATGACAAAGGTTCTTGAGATACTAAGAAATAATTGGCAACTTTGCAGTCCCATATGGCTTAGTAAAGTTAATGACGGTTATTAAGAACTTATAGCGACTGGCACAGCTGATACTTTCTGTCGATACGAAAATGCTATAATTATGATGTAATTTTGCCATTTGATGGAATTAACGAAGGTTAACATTCGAAGATGTTGCTATGTTCCCTCAGGGAAATATGCTTTTGAAGTACCTATAGTATTTAATATAAAATTCACATCCAATTTTATTTATAAAATGTATATCGATAGCATTATTGATAGTAACATTGCTGAAGGATAAAATATCTGCAAAACCCATGTTTGACAAATACATATAGTATATATAGAATTACATATAGTACATATAAAATATTAATTACGTACATAATATTTTCTATTTCAGTGCATGTTATACATTAACAATTGTATGATAAAGCGACGCAGATTCTATTGTACGTCCGTTCTATCGCACTGATGTTTTTCTCGATATATGAAAATGTCGCAATAATATACCTTGTCACATTTGACGGAATTGAGGAAAATTAATTCCAACATGTTGTATCGTTCTCAGGATATACACTTTCATGAAAGCGTTTATTCGACTCTCGTAAGTTTTTAATAAATTATAAAATATAGTACATATATCACGTAGTATATACACAACTGTTCGTTGGAATAGAATTATCTGATAAGAAATTCGACAATGTACCTATAATATTCTTGAAAATCAAAGAATCATAATAAATTCAATTGAATTTTTTTCTAATATAATTAGGGTCTTTAGTGACTATAAATATCCCTAGATAAAAGAAGATTTGGAAGGAATTAAGAGAATTATATGTTAATAATAGCAAAACAAAGATTACTTTAAATGATGATTCATATCGAGCTAGAAAAAACGAAGTTATTAAAAACCAGATGTTCATGGAGGTCACTTGTGTATATTACCAAGCGAATTTATGCCAATGATATCTACAGTAAATATGTCTGGAAATCTATTCTATGAAAAGAATTCGATCTATCAACATTTATCGTGTTTGTTTACAGACCAGACTGAAAAGTGAATTGAAAAAAGAATTGAAAGAAAAATTTCTGTTACAAAGAATAGTGCAATGCTAGTGACAGTTCATAATCATTAACATGAAAGAAAAATTTATAGGTAATATTTTTTGTTTTAAATTTTACACGACTGTCTAAACTTTCAAAATCTATTGTTGATAATTTTTCTCATAATGTGGCGCATTCAAAGAAAATGTTACCGCAAAAAACTGAATTTCTTTCTTTTTCAAATTGATTCAATTACACGCTGTTTCAATGTATTTCTCCAATTAGTAAGAGTAGTCGATGAACAATCATGATGATAATAATTATATGTAACCCATACAGCACAGAATTTGCAGCAATATCGCTACAATATCGCTACAATAACGCTGCAATGTTGCAGCAACTTTTGTGCTGTAGGGGAATATGCAGTCTATAGATATTTAATTATCATTTACATATATTACATTTATTATTATATCTTTTCCTTATATATTGTATTTTTATAAATAATAATCTCCTTTTAACTATATCAACAGACTTGTAAATTGAGAGAACGAAGCAAGATGAATAAATTCAGTAATTACAAGTGATAAAGTTTAAACGTTTCTCTCTATATATTATTGTACAACAGGATAACAAAATGGAATTTCAAGAAAAATTCGCTTTTGTTCATGAAAATGCTGTTTATGATACTATTCCTCTAATTATTATTGGTAAAATGGAAAGAAAATATTCTACAGGTCTGTATAAAGTTTTATGTATTATATCCAATTGAATTTTACTTTATTTTAATAAAAGTGATATAGAATATGTGATTTTAAAACTTATTATAATAACGTAATTTCTTGATTCAAAAAAGTGACAATTAAAAACAAATTATTTGTTATATTGTTTTATACACACACACACACACACACACACACACACGCGCGCGCACTTTATAAGTATATAATATACATATACATATGTATATAGTATATGCGTAAAAGTAATAATATATCAAATAATAATACATCAAATAATTTTAAAATATTTAATAATATAATATCTACGTAAATACAAATAACATATAAAGAAATACCTATACTTCAAAATATTAAATGTATTAAGTATTATATATTAGACATATGTTGTTTATTATTTCAGAGAAGATAGAGAATTTAAAATATTACGTTTTCAATCCGTTTTGGATGAAATTCCGTTTATTATTATTTTGGATATTGTGGATTGTATTAATAATAACGATAATAATTTCTTTACTCGCATACTTTTGCTTTACACCCCGAATGTGTCATAGTTCAAATGCATATACAAATATACACAAATAAAAGTAAGTATTATATAGTATATTCAAAAAATTAAAATTTATAAT
>NW_017259590.1:1281438-1284676 GCF_001594045.1 Atta colombica
TATATATACATAAAATAATAACAAAATCTAATATAGGAAAAGTTATTTGTTGCACATTTTTAAATAAAAATTTATATCAATTTTCTATTCAACGATTAATTTCTAAAAATACAATGAACAACAAATTACGTTATTTAATCTTCTTGTTTAATAAATGATTGCGATTGTTTCAGAACTGACTGCGAGTCTCGATTTGATTTTCCTTGAATTAACGTTGTTGAACTCAACATAACAGAAATCTGTTCTGGCAAAGGACACGCGATTAATAGAAGGTTCTCCGCATTATAATATTTATTTAATGTTTGATGCAGTTGCGTGAATGCGGCACAAATGTTATTTTTCACTGGCTTGAACAGAATGAATTCAGTTTCTTTGTTAGCCAAATATAATTGCATTGATTGCTGAATCTCAGGACATTTGAACTTGATTATCCTCAATACATCGGCCACTATAGTTGCTATTTCTTGCGGGCTTCCTAGTGCATTTTCCTGATTCGAGCTTGCATCAAATAACTTTTCTTTTTCCAATAACTTGATAATAGGATAAATTAATAAATAAGTTGCGTGTTGTATTAATCGCTGGCATGTAAGTCTCAACTTTGCGTCCACATGCTTCCTCGAATCGATAAGCTGTTCTTTCATTTGTGGTGCACCTTCCAAAAGAAATTGTAATAACGCATTGTTTGACAAAGTAAAGAACCTAGAACTCTTTTCAAGTAGTCCAAATGCAGCGGTCTTCACTTTGGAAAAATCCAAACTATATTCCTTGATAGTAAAATCCACTTGGAATGGAGCAATTTGTTCTCTAAGAATGAGCAAGTGCTTAATTTGAAATAATTCTGCATCCAATGTACTCGCTCTTTTTTCAATTTCCTGTTTGGCATTCTCAATGCTCTGAACACAGAGAGAAATTGCCTCTTGGCTCAATGATTGGAACACAGATCTATCTACGCAACGATAGAGTCTCGACAGACACACCAGAGTTCTGCGAACTGTGGGATACCACATAGCATGCAGATCCGCTGGAGAACTTCCCATATGTGTTTTCTGATAAATGGAATCGATAACTATATGATTTCGAGAAACTGGTTCTAAAGCAGAACTATCAGTGGATGACACCGAAATCTTCTTCATACGAGTCTGACGAGTCGCTTCCCTAATCGATTCTGCTATATCTTCCATCATTTTCAGTTTTTCTGGATATGCCAGGTCACCCGATGAAGGATTGTAATCCAGTACATCGGATTGTAGATATAAATGTGCACGAAATACTAATCTTTCTTGAACATCATGTAATAACTGCAAGCATATATTTCCGAAGCCTTCCAGTGGTTCAAAGTTGTTCTGTACATGTTCATCTAACATCTCTATTCGTAGAATGCAGCAAATCTCTGCTAATGTCTCAAGATGATTGATGTGTATTATGAAAGGTCTCAATGCGTCATATAAAGAAGTGCACAAACTCTCTAGGTATGCAGTTAATCCATTTGATTGTTTTGAAAAGAATTCATAGAACAGTTTATACTCATCTATCGACGCATGCAAAAGTAATGCACAAGAATGTCGCACTAAACTGCAATGGTCACCATTATACTTTTCCCTAATAAAATTCAGAGATTTCTGTATACTTGTACCTAGCACTAAACCTCGCTGACTCCAATAATACTGGTGACACTCAAGCAACAAGGTATCATATTCTTGTCTTTTGTATGATTTATTTTCAATCTGTCTGATAACAGGTCTTGTTTTAGACAAGATTGTCTGAAATCTGCCATAGAATAGAGCAAGAGCTGTGTCTGTATTCTCTGATGAGTTTTCATTGTCTTTCAAGTTTAGAATACTTTCAGTGGTTTTAGAGAACAAATTGGAAATGTAATTCTGTATTAACGCAATCGCCTTTGACTGACAATGCTTGTATCTCACTAGATAAATTCCACTTTCATTGTATGACGAGTTGTTTTGCATAAAATCTATGTTTGTGTCAATTTTATCTAAGACAGCGAAAAACATTTCACTGTTCACCGACAAAGTGGATGCATCCAATTTTTCCGTAATCACGTCAATTTCCTTGAAATACTTAACATACTCTGTAATGCCATCGATTGTCGCATTTAACTGCTTTTGATCAAAAATAAGTTGTTCACTAGCTTCATATAAAGAAGTGGTTTTACTGGAAACTTCAGTATACTGTTTATAAAGTGCAGAGAAATCGTCCAATGTTTCTTCTATCTGAGAACAAACATTTTGGCATTCAGATTTCCTTGATTTTAACTCATCAAGATATAAATTGTATTTCATATCATACATGGATACATATTTTCTTTCCAGAAATAAGAAATGATCAAGTAATTCCTGATACTTCTCTATCGGAGGGATATTCTCCTGAGACTTCTGCTCTTGTAACTTGTCGCCGTCACTTGTATTGGATTGTAGATTCGACAATGGAAAAAACGAAGACACAATGATTTCTAAATTTGTCAAACAATCCTTTTGACATTCTGTTAATGGGGCCAAGGAATTGTCACTCTGGTCCCACTGAATAAGGTTATGTGGAATTACCTTCGTATGAGACATTTTATTTGCAGTAGAGATTTTCAATTATTGATATAATACAATGTCTCGTTTACACATAATTCAATATGTAGTCCAAAATTAAATTTAAGTGCGCACATTTACGAATCGACACAATTCTAGAAACTGCGATTAGCACGAAACGTTTGGAAATGTTGACGTATAATAATCAATAATCTTTCGCAGGCTCAATCGGCCTAATGTAATCGACCTTATCGATGTATTTTCAATACAATTGATAAATCTCTACCTGACTTATTGAGGTTAATATTATTATATTGGCATGTATTTTTTATACATCATTTGGAAAAAAATCATGTAGTATAATAATTGTTTCGTCATGTAACAAAATCTCCCTTACTATTATAAGTTTATTACGGCGTTTATTATAGATAGAGACAACACATGTAGCATTTATATTATACCGACAGTAAGTAATCTTATGCTATAAAGTGCGCGCTACAGACATCTATGTCTAATTATATACATATATATTTTTTAATTAAAATAATACAGACCTGTGTGTCTTATTGTACAAATTATATAAATAATAGATTTTTATAAATTGTATGCATTTCCGTTATTTTCATTTCTGAATCATTTTTATTCATAAAACCTTTTATTTCTATTCTTATAACTTAAAAAATATTATAATATATATAAATATG
>NW_017259590.1:1284776-1289333 GCF_001594045.1 Atta colombica
TTTCTAATTCGTAGTATTGTTTTTCATTTTCCAGCAATAAATTTCAGAAATTATATTTTCATTAAAAAATATTATATATATAATCGATGCATTTTTGTAATTCTTGCAGACTAACTTTCGCTAAAAGAATTAAAAGTTGCAATCTTACATAAATATCTTACATAAAAATATCTTACATAAATATCTTACATAAAAATATCTTATATAAAAAATAATGGCACGAATAAAATTACAGTTTTTTTTAAATATAATAAATCTGCAGTTTATAATAAGATTTAAGAAAAGTTAGAAATTTTAAAATAATGACGTTAGAATTTAAAAAATTAAAGATATTTTCTGTACTAAAATAATTGGTTTAATATGATATATAAAGATTTGATATATTAATATATATATATATATATATTAGACTCACCCACTTTTTGTCTGCAAATCGATATTATAAGCGATTTCGCATCAGTTTTAAATGATTTGAAATTCCTCTTTCTGCTATTATTTATTATCAAAGAGAATCTATACTATGTAATAGAATCATTATCAAAAAATCCACACATTTAAGGTTCACTAACGATGCTTGAATGAAAACGTGGTAGAATATGGGAGAAATCGAGATCTTGTATATTATTACAAATGTATATACATGTACTTATTTATTATGAAACAAAATAGTTTTCAACAAGCAGAGAAAAGGTGATATCGACATAGGTAATTATCTACTTGTCTTTAACCGAATATGTGCAAGAGACAAATAGTATTATGCAGACATATAATTATACGACAAGAGAGGATGTAGAACATTGAACGTTATTACAAATGCCATAATGTAGATTTATTAATGATTATAGAGACATATAACGATGCACGACACACCTCCGAAAATCAACTAGTAATTTTCTCCCCTATAAAATTATTATAATTCTTGGAATCTTTCGTTCCTATCCTTTATAATTTAAGACATTAATTATTGCATGCGTGTGTATGATGTATATATGAGTTTAGATGTGTATGTTTGAAGTGTATCATTATTATGTCTGAATATTAAAATAATTTATTAATTTTACACATGTATTAGATTAACTATACATAATAATTTGATGCTGCACTACTACATATACGCATAACACATAAATTATATGTATAATCGAAATTTAGAGTATTTCATGTCGCAGCGAAATAAAATACTTTTAGGAAATTAGTAATTAAGTATAATTGCTTTGCTTCGTAGTACGAAAATACAAATAAGCCTTAAAAAGGCTTACAGAAATACAAATGTAATATTGAGAGAAAAAAAGTAAAGATATTAATTCATTTGAATTATATGTATATACTTGTTAATGTGTGTCACTTATAAGAATTTTACAATAGATGCTGTACAAAAGTATATTTCACTTCGTGGGAACATGACAATATGTTGGAATTTATCGAGAGGGATAACATATATATTCTTCAGTTGTACTAATTAAATGACATCAGTATAATTATAGTTCTGATACTAACAGCGCAGTAAGGTATCGATAAGATGTCACAACGAAATCATTAATTTTAATTTGTGTAGAGACAAGCAAAACAACCACAAACATTTATTCGTAGTGCCTTACAAACCTTTGTCGTGCGTGCATATTGCTATATAACAATATAATAGTTATTTTTACTGATACGTATATAAGTCATACAAGTTATTGTATACTTGATTCTTATTATAAATATTATTCTGATTATTCATAAGTGTCCATACAAATTAGTAAGCATATTTCATAAAGATATACGCGAGAAGTAGACAAAATATATAGTCTTTTACAACATGTATAATAAATAGAACCGATTATTTTCAAAAGAGAGGCAATATATGTTTCCATAAAAGATATATTAAAATATCATGTACACACAGAGACATAAACGCCTTAATATGCCTTAAAAAATCCGCACAAATTTTATGGGTTCCGATCAAATTATTTTAAATTTTAATATTTTGTAAACCATTGATATGACATATAAGTGTAGTAAAAAAGATTTATTTCGATTTTTTTGTACTTTTTCATACAAAATATAAAGATTTCGAAGTTCATAGTCTGTTCTTATTTCAAGATCGTCTTAAGTAATGTCTTAAGATGCTATTAGGGCTCTTTGATTGATCCGACATTTTAAGACTGTATTTAAAACGATCTTAAATGTAGAAATCGACTATGAATACCGCCGTTAGAGCAAAGACTAAGACATTTGAAAGTTTGTGCTCGTAAGGACTTTTCAGCTTAACGTGAGCTACAAAATATAAAAATTTGAAATAATTTGAAACCCATTTCTCACAAGATTTGTGCTCTTTTCAATCCTTCTCATATACCTTTTTCGATATATCGATTTCGTGCAATCTCGGATGTTAAGGCATTTGTGTTCGCGTGCTTATAATTGTTGCTACGTAGTGTTAGTAATATTCGGCGCGACATTCATTTATAATGAAATTATTTTTTTAATGAATAAAAAACTCTGTCATTTTTGATTGTAGCAGAAATGCAGATACTCTCTTTCAATTTCTTCTTATATACCATAACTGGTTTGTGGCGACCAATTGAATGGTCTTCAAAATGCTCTAAGTTGCTATATAATGTGTACACTTTCTTCACGCTGTATCTATTTACGTATTTTTTTCTGACACACTTCCTGTATGTCATCTTTGTTGTCGACAACCTGGAAAACTTGGCCTCGTGTTGTTCTATTTTCCTAGGAACAATTACCCTATTCTGCAAAGCGATTATTATTGTAATTCGTCGCGATCGGATTATCAATTTGATAAAAATATTGCAAGAAGAACCTTGCAAAGCTTGTAACGAGGAGGAGATTAATATCCACATCAAATTCGATCATTTAATCAGGTTGGTATATTTAAATACTGACGCGACTTTCGATAATATCAGTCATAATAAATAAATCGATAAGTAAATCAATAATTTATATTTATATATAAAACGAGAATAAATAAATTGAACTATATAACAAAAATTAAATTAGATTAATTTTGTTTTAAAGTTTTCCAAATAATTCTTAAGAAAAATTATTGCGTTCTAAAATCACAAATTTATTTGTTTTGCACGTGTTTTTCATCATTATAGCATCAACGATTTCCCAAAGTATTATACAATAGCGATCGGATAGCGATATTTTTCACTATATTTAAAAAATTAAATGTTTATTAATTTATATAATTTTAAGATAGCTTCTGCCTGTTTTTTTATTGTTTGCAGATTATATATACATGTATATATATTTATTATGTATTTTTGAAATGTCCATGCAGATTACATTCCATGCCTTATATAATCTTATGTACGATCTCGCTGATAGGCACTATAATTGGAGGAATACTTTATATGTTAGAGGGCGCAATACCTTATGGGTTCGTGTGGGTACCTTGGGAATGTACTTCGTTCCTTTTATTCTGTTTTACGTCTCTTCAAGAGATCGCAGCTGTGACTATTGGCATTATTGTAAACATTGCAACAGAAACTACGGTTTTAGGATTTTGCTTGCATATATGTGCAAGATTCGAAATTCTAAATCATCGCCTTCAGAGAATGATAAAAGGTGAGAAGGAAGGCATGCGGAAAAATTCAGTAAACAATATAAGCAGATTATCAAAATACGTTTCCTTTCATCTTTGTATAATCAGGTTCGTCAAACAATGATATTTGCTTTGTGCATGTATTTTTCTTAAATGAAAAATCAAGTTTTATTTCATGTATTAAAAAAATGGTAATTTAACATCTTCTATATATATATTTCGGTTAAAATTAAAATAATATCATATGAACAAATTTACATGAGAATCAAGATTAGAATATTCCTGAAACTCATTTTGTATTTTTTACTAATGATTTCGAATAATAGATCGTTAAATTTTTTGCGACAAGTTATAAACGTAGAAACATGCTAAAAATTTATAGTTTTGTGAAGATAATCTTCACATTGTTTCGTATTGTTTTGTTATCTTAATTCTATATTCTTTTTGCAAAAATATCTCATTTTTAAAACTATACAATAAGCCAGAAAAAATTATAATTTCATTTTTGCGTAATTTTGAAATAATTCTAATGTATCAATGGAATATATACCATACAATAATTCCATATAATGTGTTGTAATAACTTTTTAGCTATTGTAATGCAATGTATAGTGTCCCAAATTTACTTAACTAACGACCAATTCTTGTGAAGTCATTTCGAGAATATTCTAATATAACATACATATCTAATATTCTAATACAAAAATATCGAAGCTATAATAGTTTTTGAATTATAAGCATTTAAAGTTAGCGAATTATATTGCCTAAAGTTCGCGCGTTTAGTTGTGGTTGGCATGTTGTATTGTGGGACAAAATGCCAACCATACCAACACGCGAACTTTAAGCGATCTGATTCGCTAACTTTAAATGCTTATAATTTAAAAACTATTATAGCCTTGACATTTTGGTATTACAATTTTTATTTCAAAATAATTTTAGTAATCTACTATTAGCAGACAATGTGGTAGAGCTGAGACATCCTGTACTGTATATATATATATATA
>NW_017259590.1:1289433-1291399 GCF_001594045.1 Atta colombica
TGTGTGTGTGTGTGTGTGTGTGTGTGTGTGTGTGTGTAATTTGTACGAAATATATAGCACATAGATATATCTACATGTATCTCGTGCTTTTATTTCTAAAATTCTATAGTATATATGTATAAAATGTAAATTGTATATTAAATACGCGCTAACAGCGTTGTATAAGCACGTTTGAAAATGTCAAATAATATAATAAATATTTATAGACTTGCTGAAATGATCAATGATGTGTTCAGTCCAGTTATCTTCATTCAATTTTGCATCAGTATTTTGGTACTGTGTTCAGCTGCATATTATCTGTCTTCTAATATAACACTTCTAAACGTGATTAACTTCACAGCCTACGTATTTTGCTTGTTTGTGCAGATTTATGTTTATTGCTGGGCTGGCAACGAAGTTACACTTAAGGTAGTCGTGGTCTAAGGTAGTCCATAAAAATATATGTATATTTAGACAAAAATAATGTTTTGCAAGAGTTTTGCGACTAAGATTGATACAATCGCAGTTTCTAATAACAATTCAATTATTCTGATTATCATTATTTGTTTGCATAGGGTGTTGAATTAGGTGATGAGATATATCATATGGATTGGATATTAATGACAAAAAACGAACAACTGGATTTACTAATGATTATGAAGCGCAGCACAAAACCCATCAAATTCACTAGCAGTTTTTTAGTAACACTGTCTTTGGAATCTTATAGCAATGTCAGTATATAAAATTAACACTATAAATACTTTACCGACGATTAATTAATTAAGAGCATTTAATTTGTATTAAACTCATTTATTTTACTTTATAGCTTCTGAAAGCGACTTTCTCTGCATTTAATCTTTTGCAACAATTGTAAATGTATTATTTGTATCCTTTGATAGTACACTGTATGTATACAGTAATTATGAGTAAATAGTTTATTGCATAATGACATCTTGATATTTTTTTGACATGTATTTTTTCCAATTATGGCGTATGTACATTATTAACTAGATATGAAATTGAGATAATGATGGCTACATACTACACTGTTAAATCTATAGTGTCAAATTTAACTTAACGTGAATCGTTACCGCAGTCAGAAATAGTTCTTCGAAAAGACATCGATGTCATTACGATGGAAAACTTGTCGATTCGAAACTTGTATAGAAATTTCAACATTTGATAAAAAATTACGTATGTAGAGAGTGCAATGAGAGTTTGACACATTTTTAACATTTTTGGTATAAATTTGTGATATGTAATCTTATATTTTGAATATTTTCGTTCAAAGATCGAATCGACATTTTTTTCGATTTCATTTTGACAATTGCAATATCGTATCTCTAAAAGCTTTTTCAAAATTTTTCAAAATTTATAGATAATTATATAACTTTTTAGAAAATTGTGGAATTTTTTTATACGAATCGGAACATTTTTTACAATTGTCGATAAAATCTATATCTTTTCTTCTAGTAATTCTTTGTATCTTATTTTATTGTTCTACTCCTGCTGAATAACATTACTTTTATTTGTACTTTGTAGTTTATTTAATATAATCTTATTACTTCATTTTTGTATTGAGGAATTTCAGGAAATAATGCCTCTTACCATAAATGCTGATAACCTATTATCTGTATCTATATTACCTGTCTTTTACCATAATTAAATATAAAATCAAGGAAAATCATAGATTCTATCAAAATCTAGCTAGACTAATTCTAGCTTGAATCGATATCGAAATGATCTCGATTTTTAAATTAATGAAATTTAAATGTTGGTCTAACAAGTTTTCAATATCATTTGGAAATATAAAAATACTAGTGTCACTGCTACTGCAATAGTATTACTACTACGCAATAATGCTGAGCCAGTAGTGTTATTACTGCAGTATTACGATATATGACGTAACATAGACTTACTTCCAGTAATTGTAATATTTGGTATAAAAAATTTATTAGAGTTAAAAATAAATATATATATATATATA
>NW_017259590.1:1291499-1292708 GCF_001594045.1 Atta colombica
TTTCAACTAATAAAAATAATATTTTACAATAGTATTATTAAAAACAAATTATCATACGTATCATCATTTGTACATTACTACTATATTTAACATTAATTATATTTTTTTTATATGTTCCATCTCTTTTACAACATCTTTGAAGATATGTTACAATACATCCATTAGCATTATAAGTGTTCATGGTTCTTCGGAGGAGTAGTTTCCTGTATGATCACAGAAATGAAGTATGGTAAGTGATGGTTCGGATTCGAATGGATGACCGCACATGAGTGCATCATAAAATTAATTCTCAATTCATAAAATAAATTTTTTTTTATTATAATTTTGTCGTGTATTCTTTGAAATATCAATAATACTTATTAATCAATAATACTTATTTTCACAATAAAATTTCAATGAAACCTTAATGAATTTTCTCCACTACTATTACGCTATTAGTAACACTAATTGTCGAATTTACTTATTGCATTAGTGGCACTAGTAGTATATTTTTATGCTGACTAGATCAATTAAGATTTTATTTCCAACTTGAAAATTAATCGAAATTGGAGCCAAAAATCCATCGAAATCAATAGAAATTTCTAAAAAACTTTCGACTTTTATTTTCGACATCGAAATGACGTCTTTTCGAGAAATTATTTTTGACTGGGACTGCTCCTACTAAATATATCGCTATTTTTTATCAAAACGATAGTTAAATTTAACACTATATTATTATTGTCAATATATCATTGACAATATCAATTTGACACTATATAGTGTTAAATTGATATTGTCAAATATAACCATTGTTTTAGTATAAAATAACAATATATTTAATAAGAGCAGTGGCGATTCACGTTAAGTTAAATTTGACACTATAAATTTAACAGTGTATAGGGTATATACTAAAACCGCATTTCTTATTAAGAATGGATTCTTTGGAAGCAAGAAAAAATCCTAATACAAAATCGAGGATATAGTTTCCAAATTATTCTCGATTAAAATTTATGAATTATAGAGCTGATATTTCACGTGCTCAGACATGGGTATCATGACAAGTGATGAAAGTGTCATAATGATACTTCTTAATAACATCGAAATTATCATACAAATATGTAGTGATATTTTTATTAAGAAATTATTTCTGTATGAAGTATATATATATATATATATTCGAAATTAAAAATTAAATGATAAATTATATTTAAAACAGAGCTTCATCATAAA
>NW_017259590.1:1292808-1318044 GCF_001594045.1 Atta colombica
TACTTGATAAGTATACTACCATGTAATATACTTACCATATAATTGTATGTTAATAAACGATTATTAGTATAATAATTTTATATTACTCAAAATCCGCGCAATACAATATTTTTAATAAAAAATTGATGTGTTGCTGCTTTTTGTTACTTTGCAATTAATTGTTAAATTGTGCACACTACTAGTGCACCTCTACCGAATAAATCGCTATATTGTAATATTACAAATATACATACTTATTTATGCAATACTATATATAATAAAATATCATATATAATAAAATATCAATATATGAGTTATTATTACATTAAAAAGTACACTTTTATTTATAGAACGCTTATATAATATAAGACAAAAAATCATGAGTTTACTACATTATCCAAATCACCGATGATATACTATTAAAGACGGTCAGTCCTGGACAAATTTTTATGATTGTCGAGAGCTCCGAGAATCTAGAGATAATTGAAGAACGATGATATTATCGACAATTAATAAAAATTTGTGATTTCGGCAATTCATTAAATTCGTGATTTTTTTTGTTATATAAATGTTGTATAAATATAAGTATGCATACTTTTATATAATGCTTTAATATCTTATATATTATCAAAAAAATACAAGTTTTTCTCTGCAATTATCATCTCTATTGATAATCAAACTCGGATGATAACATTAAAATCACAGTTTTAAATAAAAATCGAGTATTATTAAATTTTAAACATATATTCGTATCTATGAAACTAATAAATTATGAATTAATAAAAGTATTATTAATTTTTTACTCTTAATCATTTAAATTTTCAATCCGCGAATTTCCATAAGAACCGATTGATCGTCTTTAATAGTATCTCGTCGATATTTAAGACGATCTTAAAATAGGAACGAACTATGACTGCCGGCCTAATATTTGCTTCGATCGTAAAAATCTTTTCTCACCTATTGTGTTTGAAATATTTTACAATTATTGAACTATTGCACTTTTCCACATAATAATAACAACTCATTTTATCTTTTAATTTTTAATTTCACAAAATTAATATTGCAACACACACACACACACACACACACACACACACACACACACATGAATGACAAACACTGGCTATCGGTTGTTTGAATTATGTGACGTAATTCATGATCGATATTTTAGTTCTTGGACAAGAATCATGGTGGCACTGTTCCTGTGTTCATTACTAATTTTGTTACTAGCCGATCGAGACTGATCGAGACGTATGACTCATGTGTTGTATGTACAGTGTATACACAACATACACTGTCATACATGTATTTTGCCGCTCAATTAAATTGCGATATAATTGATCCAAAGACAATGTTAAACATTTAAACGGTGTGTCGCGAGGAATAATATCTATATATAATAAATATCTATATATAATACAACATCAAATAAGATTATAGGAATCATTATATGATACAAACATGAATCCCATTGAAGCTGAAACTATCGCTGATCTGGTTCAGAATATGATTATTTCTCTATGTGGCGAACAAAAACCAGGTTAGTTTTGAATAAAGTTATACCATTGTCGGAATTATATTAATTGATAGAAAATATCAACTGTATATTAGTCAATTACTCCAATTAATTGCTACACAATTCATTTTTCAAAACAATGTAATTAAGAGTTATTAATGTCTCATATTTCAGTAATAAAGTTATTAATGTCTCATATTTCAGTAATAAAATATTGCTTAATATGATAAGAGATATTTTTTTAAAAAATATCTTATTTTGAGAATATATAGTAAGGTAAATTAAAAAATTTAGAGCAGGAATCTTGACTGGTCTTTTTAACGAAATTTGATTAATTTGTATTATTTATGTTCTAAAATAAATCAAACTTATTCGAAAAAGTCCTTTGCATGTAATTTAACAAAAAATATTGGATATAGAGTGTCTTAATTTAAGAATTAATTAATTTTAGCAAGATGGCATGCTTCATATTTACTTTTTAAATCTCTGTACATTAAGTTGTACATTAAGGTGTAAATGATGATAATCTTTTCAAATAGATTTGGATTTTAGCATATATGTGTCTTAATAAATTATAATTGTCAAATTTTTCAGATTTTTTAGTATATGCATTTATATTTAATAAATATAAGTTGTGTGATATATAAATATATAAATATGCAATATGTATTGTAAAATAAAAATCTGTAACATAATACATATATACACACACACATACACATACACATACACACACACACATATACACACACAACATACACAAGCTAAAACATTTTTTATATTTTACAGAATTAATCAGAAGATTTATGCGTTTTTCCCTTGGCTTACTGTCATCTACTCAAGGTATAGAAACACTGAGAGAAGATGAAGTAACCGTAGCAACATATATAAAGAGTAAATTATCACCACGAGATGCAGTGCAGTTTGATAAACTGCACAATGATTTAAAAGATGGGGTACAAAACAATTTTACATCCTTCTTAGCATTTTGTTTCATACTTATTTTATTTATATTTATTCGCACCTACAAATGTATAAATTCTTGCATCAATCTTGTTCTTTCATTAGCCACTCAAGAATCGTATAAGCATTCTAATATTTCTACTGAATATGGGCCAATCGATGGAACAAATAAAGGACAGGATCTTTTCATTTCCAGATATGAAATCGGAATTAAGCCCAATTGCATCAACTAGTGGTAAGATTAACACAATCAACATTTATCAGAGAATTATCTAATTATTTTTTATATTTAGGACAATTGTCACAAACGTCATGTTCTCCAGCACAAGTTGTATCATTAAATACTACAGAGACAAGTTCAAAAGGATTATTAATACATCCAAATAAGATATTCAATGAGGAATCCATTTCAGAAGATGTATTAGTTCAAGACTTGATATATTCTTTTCAAAGTGTCGAAGGAAAAATTTTAAAGTTAGACTCCAGCTACGGATTTCAGATAGATCCTGTAGCAAAAATTAATAGATCACAAAAACAAGCTGTTTTAAGACTGAGTGAACTGGGATATTTACATAGTGTAGTGCGAAAAGGATTGGAGAGAATGTCTGTAACTGGTGCAGGCAGAGTCACTGATAGCTTTGTTGCTGCGTTACATAAGGAATTGTCAGAATATTACAGATTTATAGCTATAATGCAAGAAGAAGTTAATAGGTAAGAATTAGATACATATGGTACATAGTATGGTATATAGTAGTAGGTTCAAAGATATGAGATTATATTGAACATAAAATTATATTGTTTTATAAACCCAATAACAATTTTTTTTTGTTTGGAATACACTTGGAAAGTATCTTTAATGTAATATTTATAATAAAGTAATGTAAGCGTAATAATGATAACAGGTCTCAACATCAAATGGTAACATATGGAGTTACATTATCTCACTTACATCTTTGGGCATGCGATCCTTTGGAAACTCTGAAGTGGTTAGCAAGTATAGTAAGAGCTTGCCAAGGTCAAAAAGGTGGTGCATTAGCATCAACTGTTTATGAATTCAGCTATCATGGAGATGCCATTGTGAAAAATTTAGTCAAAAGAGTTTTGGAAAGTGTTTGCAATCCTTTATACAACATGTTAATGAGATGGATCGCTGATGGAGAATTAGACGACCCATATAAGGAATTTTTTATTCAAGCGTGCAACGATGTTAGTGGTGATAGAATGTGGCATGAAAAATATCAAGTAAGAAATTCAATGGTGCCATCTTTCCTTAGTAAAGCACAAGCGAAAAAGATTCTGGGAACAGGAAAGAGTATTAATTTCTTACGTGAAGTTTGTAAAGACTTTTCACCATGGCAAGATAGACATGCAGATATGTTCAGGAATACTGATGAGGAATATAATGGTTAGTAATAATAATCATGCCAACTGTTGATAACTATTGCTACAAGATCTTAATAGTGTCTTTTTTGATAATGCTTGTGTCGGAAAATATTTGCAATTTATAAAAATTTTGATTAATGTCAAATGGATTATTCACAGCTTTATCTAACTCTTGGAAGGATATTCAATATTTTATCGTTTTTCTTCTAGTTGAAGTTTTTTTCGATATGGATCCAGATGGTCGTTTGCAAACTATGATGGATGCAGCATATAAAGAAACTTCAACAAGAGTTGTTGAAATATTGACAAAACAATATCATCTTATGGATCATTTGCAGGGGATTAAGGGATATCTTTTGCTTGGTCAAGGCCATTTTATTCAACATCTTATGCATTTATTAGAGTAAGAATATTGTATAATATATATTTTAATATATATTAATCTAGATTTTAAAATATATTATTAATATACCTATATATATGTATTAATTATATTATATTATATTAATGATATATGCAAGAAGAGAAAGAAATGATATGTTTCTGTGTTCTAATATATATATATATTTTTTTTTAAATCTAAAAAATTTTAATTATACATTTCAGGCCTGAATTAGCTAAACCAGCAAGTTCTTTATATCCTCATAATATATCATCTATACTTGAAATTGCAATAAGGGCAACTAGTACAAAATTAGATGATTTAGATGTGCAAAAACGTTTAGACGTCAGATTATTAGCACCTTCAGAAAGTGAAACAGGATGGGATGTTTTTATTTTAGATTACAATGTTGATGGACCTATAGGAACGGTAAAATATTGTTACAACATATTAATTGTAATTTTTAATCTACACATTAAATATTTGAGGAATCGTAATCAACTTGTTAGATTTTGGAGCCATGTAGACAGACATATCAAACGGTTTTCTTTGCCTTGTGGAAAGCAAAGAGAATGGAATCAATTTTATCTGCTATTTGGAAACAACAAACAACATCAGCAAAAATGTTCAGAAAAATGCCGGAAGTATTGCCTATCCAGAATCATATTCATCTAATTACTAGTAGCATGGTTCATTTAGTTCATCAGATGCAATATTATTTTTTATTTGAGGTAATTTGACATGTTACGTTAAACTATTGTTAATAATCTTAGATTATTAATCTATCATTAATATAATAATGAGTAATTTTATGATGAAAACTTATATATTGCACATTAACAAATGAAAAATTTAATTAATTGAAGGTAATCGAATGTTCTTGGGATACATTTGCGAAGCAACTTCTTCAGGCGTCATCCCTTGATGATATAATTGCAGCTCATAGTCATTTTGTTGATTCTGTGAGACATGGTACATTGTTGGATGAAAAATCCCAAGTAAGTATTAGATGATATTTATATATACATACGAACGCATATTTTTGTACTATTCTTGACATTACAGGAACTTATGGATCACTTACGCTCAGTTTACAGTCCAATACTAGACCTTCAGAATCTCGAGGAAACTTTCCTTGCACGTGCTACTCAGGAATATGAGGCACGATTAAATGATAATTTAGGACATGAGCAAACAAAAAAATGGAGTCGTACAAATAAAAAAGATCAAGAAATTGAAGAAAGAGAGAAAGCATTTTTAAAATACCTAAATACACTTTCAATACAATTGCGACTACTTTCGAGAACATATCAAGTAATAATGAAGTGAAATGTTATATTCTAGTTTTGTATTTATCATCATTACTATTTATCATCATCATTACTATTTTCTTATCTACATGATTCTTTAATCGTTATAAAGTAATAATTTACATATTGTTCCTAATTGCACATATTGTACATATTGCTCCTGTTTAAAATGAGATATAAAAAATTGCTTTTATTTATTTTTATCTTTGAAAGAAAACAATATATGTTTTTAAAATATATATTTTTTTTCAGGATCGTGTGAAAAAATTTTTATTAATGCTTGCTTCCGCTGAAGATGTGTCGTTGCAATTACTTAGTGTACGATTAGATTTTAATGAATATTACAAAAGTAAAGATAGCCGACTAGTTGTGCCATTAACATATCAACATCGCAGACAAAGTGATCAAACATTTTTTGGATGCAAGTGACAATTGGAGGCAGAAATTTTATTAGAAACTTTCAATGATTCAAGTCACTTTTCAAATGAATGCTGTATCTCAACTGAGCAAAATTCATCTGACATTAATAATAAGGTTACAAGCACATTTGATTTTTCCATTAATCGTCCTTCTTCATTTTCTTCTTTATGTCGACATCATGATACTACCAATTTTTTTTATAGACCACACTCATCCAAAATGATAACAGATGTCAATGACTCTGTCGTTTTGCACAAAAAAAGTTATAGAACAAATTTGAGAAACGCTGAGTTAAGTAAACGTACATTTAGAATATTTTTGGAAAAACAGATATTGTCACATGTGGAGATAGAGATTCAGAAAAATATCCAAGAACCTCAAACACCATTAACACCTAATTTTAATTTTGATGAAAACGATTTTACTTTGAGCAAGATACGATTAACACTTTCTCCGTTCCAAACAATCGTACCCGAAAAGAAGTCATTTATAAAAAATAATTCAACCCTCTCAAATTTTGAAGCTAAAATGTGTTCCAGTAATAGAGCTGTAAAAATAACTAATGCAATCGTAAATCGTGACATTGATTCTGAAATTAATGTATATGAGAATTCTGTTCGAAAGAAATCAAAAATTTCTACTGCACTTGTGTCTAATCAAAATATCTCAAGCCCTAAAATGAACATAATAGTTGATAAACAATCCGACTGTGCATTGATGTATGTTAATAGTCCAGAATGGTTTCAAGATAATGAGACTGTATCAGTTCATGGTTCTTTACTAAGTGAAACTATCTCAGACATTAGCACGTACAATTCAGATTTAAGAAGAAATACTAATCATAAACGATGTCGTTGGAAACGCATACTTTTTTGTTGCGTTAATTGAATTTGTTATTTACATCAACTGTACATCACAATCAAAAAATATATATTTGAAAAAGAGAAATCTGTTTCTGTAAAATTTATGTTTTTTTATATTTTTATTTCTTTATAAAATTATATGTATAATTCAAGTATATGCGTCCACAATTTACATACTCTGGATTAACAATTTTTTAATACTCACTAATATTAATGTTAGTTGTATCGATAAATGTTGATTTATGAAATACATTGTCTTTATCTTATATTACGCACTGTTTGCTGGATTTTTACAAAATTTTAATATTTAAGATTTTGTGATTATTAGGGAATAATATTCAAAATATAATCCATACAACCTATAGTCCGTACTTAATTGAAAGAAAATTAAAACTTATATTTTTTATTATAAAATATTGCTTGGATAGTATATATAAAGTAGTAGTATCTTTCTATCGTACAACATAAATAATAGTATTTTATTTTTCTGTTACAATATATACATTTGTCAATAAAAATTAGTTACAATACTTTTATTATCTGCAAAAATATTTAATATTTTTTTACTTTTATTAAAGATACATATTAATATACATATTAATATACATTTTATTTTTGTAGACTTACTAGTTATGAGACATAATAATACATATTCTCATTCTAAGTTGTACACACACAAGACAATACATTTGTATTATCTATAATTATATAATATTTAATAAGCTTTATTCATACTTAATTTCTTACCATATTAGAAAATTAATGCACTTCAAAAAATATAAGCTATTTTTATATTATTGATATTATGTATTGTATATTTAATATTTGTAATAAATCCAATAATCACCTTTTTCTTTCATTTACAATGTTGAACAATAAAAAATGTAAGTTGTTATTTTAAATCATTAAATAGAACAAGTATAATAAATGAAGTGAAAAATCCTATTGTGTTTTCTATTATTGTTTTATATATAGTGTAATAAAATTTATTAATATTAAGTAAAATATGTATAATAGTATTAATAAAATCCGTATATATTGCATTTGATAAAAAAAAATAATTATTAGTTTTATAAATTTTATTTACATGAAGTAATTCGGAAACTTATATTCTCAGTTTTTCTATCAACGATAATAAATACTGTTTTCCTCTTTGTAAAATCTAATACATAGAAAGATTTAACTGAAAGTTGAGTACATATATTAACTTTTTCATTTAATACTTTTGTTTTCACAGATGATATGCTCTTAATTTATCAATTTGTAGTTTATTGCATTTCGATTTTTTTTTTATTTGCATTATGTATTATGTTATTTTTTGACATTTAAATAAAAATTAAAAATACATAGGTACAGATATTTGAATAGAGAGAAAAGAGGTAAAAAAATTGAAAGACAAAGTCTAGAAATATTACTTTTACTCATATATATATTGCGCATTATTATATTATACATTTCTTTTAGACATTGAATAAACATATCCTTTATATGTATATATGTGTATGTATATATATATATATATATATATATACTTTTTCTGTTAATTACTACTTTTATAGAAGTTAATAAAATTTGGTTTATTAATTGCAGAAAATATAGATAATAAATTAATTTGAGAATTGTAATGGCATCCAAGAAAGAGAAGGCCATGGATACATTGTAGGTAATTGTATGTAATTATTATTGAAACCTTCAAACTTGATAATCTCTATGCTTGAAATACTATTCTGTGTATAATCAGCTGCATTATTATTTGACATATTCAAATGCTGTAAACGCTCATGAATTCGTAAATCATTGATGACGGGAGACTTCTGATTGTAGATACCGTAATAAGAACGATCACCTATAAAAATTTTGCATATATATTCATATTATAATTCGTTATATATTCACTATGATTAGAAAATTATTCATTATTTGTGAAGAAAATTCATATCATAGATTATAAATCATTACGTCACAAAAATTCTTAAGAGATTATAAATTTTCTTTAATCTTTAAAATTATTTAAAAAAATAAATTTTTAAACATAATTTTAGAGATTTTTTTTTCAATTCTTACTATTCTTTATTTATCGTTGTCATGTATCAATAATCTCTGTATATTAATAATGGCTTGTATAAAGGTGTAATAAAATAAAATAAATTTTATATTTCCTGATTGTTGAAGTATTATTATTACCATGTGATTTCATATGATGATGCAATGCGCCGAATTTGCAAAATCCCCTATTACAGATGGAACAACGTAGAGGCCAATTACCGGTATGAGAATATCCATGAGCTCTTAAATCACCAGGAGTTGGAAAAGATCGTCCACATTCATCACATTTGTGTGGTTTCTCCTGAATTTCAAATTTTATATATATATAAGTTCCATTTTAACTGCTCCAGGCAAATAAGATACGAAAAGATGTTATAGATGAAAGACTAATTTCAAGAATCTTCTACTTTTTGAAATGGAATCGTATGATTTTTTATATAATATGATTCCTGCAATTATTCTAATATAAAAGTATTAGAGCGGAAATTATAATATTTAAAAACCAATAGTTTACGAAATATTTTGTATGTATTTTTTAAGATATTTGCCTGCGGCAATTAAAATGAGACACGCTCTCTCTCTCTCTCTCTCTCTCTCTCTCTCTCTCTCTCTCTCTCTCTCTCTCTCTCTCTCTCTCAAAACTCTCTCTCTCTCTCTCTCTCTCTATCCCTCTCCCTCTTTCTCCTTCTCCCCCTCTCTCCCTCCCTCCCTCCTTCCCCCCCTTGTGTATGTGTGTGCGTGCGTGCGTGCGTGCATGTATGTGTGTGTGCGTGTGTGTATAGTTTCATACAAATCTGATAATTAGAATACCTTTACTCTAGGAAGAAATTATTTTATAATGATTAATTTATTCTCTCGTTTTATTTTACCTATATCAAGTTGGTCATTTTTAAGTTGCATTAGTAATGCATATTACTCCAAGGAATTCAGAAAAAAAATACCTTATAATGCGTCATGCGATGATAATATAAATTCGATGATGCTGTAAAACGCTTTCCACACATTGGACATTCATGAGGACGTTCACCAGTATGAATCCTAACGTGTGTATTTAATGAACTGCTTGTACTGAACATTTTACCACATATTGCACATCCATGTGGTTTTTCGCCTGAGAATAGTTTTTTAAAATGTTAACTACATGTAAGAATATGAAAGAAAAAGCTACTTTTAAAAAAAATTTTTTATATTTATTATAAAACTCTTATATATACTATTATTATATATAGTATATACTATTATTTATAACTTCATAAACGCTTGTAATTTTTTTGTATCTCGACAAGTTAAATATTTGGATGAAAAAAAATTTTTTAAAGTACTATTTTTAATTTTATGTAATTTAAAAAGAAAATCGTGAAGACGAGATTAAACACAGAATTAAAATTCTATCTTTCCTCTTTAAAACGCATTTTTGAAAAAGAACTTCTCTATATTTTTTTTTCACATCGAGATTTTTAACTTTTCATGAGATACGAAAAAATCGCAAGCGTTCCCGAATTTATAAATGATATGATATATACATGTATTTGTGTATATAGTATGTCTGGAAATAAGTTTTCACACAGGAAAAATTTCAAAAAATTAATGAATTCAGATATCAGCCTTTTTTTAAGTTTTTATACAGTCCTCCTCTCTCAATATATGTAATAGATTAGATCTATTATATAGATCTTGGAGAAAGGATTAAAAGAATCTCTAATTTACCTGTATGCGTTCGCAGGTGTCTTTTTAAAAGAGAAGGCCTGTCAAAACTTTTACCGCAAGTTTGACAGGGAAGACGTCGTTGAAATTTAAAAGTATTAGTAACGTTAGTTTTCCATGCAGTCCCGTGTCTGCTCAAGTCCAAAGGTGCATTCTGCGTTACGTTCCAAACTATTAATTGTATTAACATATTTATTCAGTTAGTTAGATGATAATTATATAAACCTAATATAAACCTACTCGTTTGTAAATAATTACATGATAAAAATTCAATAAATAGCACTATATAGTATGTCTTCCAAGTTGGTCATGTGACTTATTGCATCAGTTAATTGTTCAATTAAATCATTGAAAAAAATCTTCGACACTATTTTAATAATTAATAAGACAAATATTTTCATACAAAAAATACGTAGTTTTCAAAAACAAAAATATTTTAAGGTGTATCTGTTAATTTATTATCCACTTCAACATACTCTTTTACATAATTCAATTTCTATTAATAAATTTGTATCTCAATTATATTGTACACTTACCGAACATTACGATAATTTGCTGTTATTGACTTAACTTGTCAATTTTCAATACACAATTTAATTTGAATGAAGAATTGAATTTAGGACAAATAAATAAGTTTGATGTATCAAATTACACAGTTCTTCACACGCGTAGCATATTACTACTTCGGACCAGATTAAACGCGTGATTAAAGGTAAGAAACGATGCCACCGCAAACGACTCTTCGGCGCATGTCAAAGGCGGCGTTTTTCATAAAGGGCGGAGTTTGATCGCCGTAAAATGCTTACAATTGCTTGTGTAATATATCTCAGAATTCTTGTAAAATATTATTCTTGTTATAAATTGCAATAAATCAATAGAAGAAAGTTACATTATCCATATACTTCTGGCCACACCATTCACATAAAAAATTTTGTTTAAAGAAAATCCTTTTTATCTCGAAAAAGATTTGATTAATGTCAACTGTATAAAACTGGCGCAAAATCTTAAGATAATATACGTAGATAAAAAGTGTTCGAGTTTTTTAAATATATATAATTAAACATCCTTTAATTTATTTTTTAATAATCCAGTGTGACTTTCAATTTCTGAGATAATATCGTTATATTATGCTACTGTTACCGTCTGGTACTAATCATTATCTACGACAAGGGGACACAATAAAAGTTTCACAAATAGCGTAGCAAGAAAGGACACGTAAAAGATTTAGATTCGTTTAATAATTTCTCTTATAAAAAATTATGTGCTTCATATGATAAAAATTATAGAATATCCAGATATTAGATCAGATCATACTTAGAGAATCTTTTTATGCAACTTCGGAAACTTTATAAAGTTATATAGAACATATCTATAGAACATATCATTTGATTTTACATCTCTTTATAAACCATATAAAATTCTCAAAGAGAGAAAAAAGTGGCTATTCTATAAGTTTCTATCGTAATTATATTTCATTAATGGCACAAATGATTCATGCGTAAATGATGATTTAAATCTAAAATGCCATAAATCTTAGTCAGCTGACTTGCAAAAAGAGATGCTTCCATAACCGATCTTCTAATTCGCATTCAACGGAAATATTCTTCGTTAAGTTTATAATAACATTGTGCGTTTCTCAAAAAATCCATTTGTTTATAGATTTATACAAAAATACGTTATGTATATATCATTAGCTCATGAGACAGATTATTATATGGATAAAGCTTATGAATCAGGTGATAGTGCTTTGTCACCGTACTCATTATTATCTATGGCATTCGCCTACGGAAGCATTGGTACGAAAGAGGAGGTGAGATAATTCGTCGTGTGGCATCGGGCCATCGGACGTCCTGCCGTGCGAAACCCTCATTTGTCAACGGGGAGGATATTAAAGCTATTGAATGTCTCGCAGGATCTTTACAAATCGGTTCTTCATCGACCATAGGCAACAATGTGTATATTTTTGCTGTGTAGTGGTGTAGTATTATCGAAACTGATCGATTTTTCCGTAAACTGCTGCTAAACGTTCTCGAGTCTTTTTTCAGCTTAGATATTCGGATAAGGTGTTCTCAAAACAGTAAACCTGTTGACAGGCCAATTAATATAAATTCTACGTTTCTTCTCGAATTAATAATTCTCTAATTATAACGTTATACGCTTTTTCTTCAAGGAAATAGGATATCCTTTTATTCTCATGAGATATACGTGTTCCATCTAATTTATTTTATCCTAGAATATTTTCTCGCGGTATAATGTCGATTTCATAGTATGATACTCCATTTATAAAATTTCCATTTACATTAAAAAAATTTATTTGTGTCGAATATCAATATAATCGAAAATATATTTTAGATAATAAAGAACAACATCTATATTTATTTTCATTTTCAGTATTCTTCTATATATAAAATAATTCTCATTAAGGTCATATTTATATTTAATAATACAGTTTTATAGTTTAAATACAAATTTTCTTATGTTATCTTAATTGTTTTTTAATACGCAGTTTTATTGAAATAATTTTTAATCCAAATATAAATCGTCGCCAAACTTTTCGTATTACTTTCAAATATAATATCAAAAAGTCCTTAAGTACAAATGTTTACTTAAGAAAAAAATTAGAATTAATTTTCCTGTTCATAGCCCCTATTCAGGCTTATATTTAAGGCTTACTTAAATTTATCTTCAGATGCTCTACAAATTATTTTATTAGCTACAGAACATCTAAAGATAAATTTAAGGAAGCCTTAAATATAAATACGGGCATGACTATGAATATGGGCATAAGGAAGCGTTAAATATAAGTATGAGCACTAACTATGAATACAGGCATAAGAATTTTTCTTTATTGTATGTAATTGAATAACTCATACTGTTAAATATTGCGTGTAGTGCCAATTTCATAGTCGACACACCCGAGATAAGACTTCTCGTTGTTGAAGTAATTGTAATCAAATTGCCTTGTACAGCCGTCTTTATTTTAAAATTGAATTACAAGACCAGCAGTGCTTAGAGTTTCGCGTCCGGTGACTGTCTGTCTGTCTGTCTACGCCAATTTACATCCTTCCTAACCAAATAATTCCGAAATATAAAGATGACAAACAAGTCAACGGATAAACAGAATTTCCATACTTATGTGATTCAATAACTTTGTTAAATATTAAATAATTTCTTAATTATTATCTTTAGATATTAACTTTTTGATAATCATAAGAAACATATGCATGAAACTTAATAAAATTTTATATATTTATATGTTATATCATAATTTATAAAATCACGTTAGTATTAATTGTTACTTCTGTTAAAGAGACAATAGGAGAGGACAGCAGATAGATTTGTTTTACCTTTCTTTCCTTATTATTTTATATAATTAGATTGAAAATGTCTCGCTAAACTCCTTATATGTTTTTTATGCGTTTATTTTTAAAAATAAATTAAAAAGATTTAAAAGAATTGTTGTGGCAGTAGATAACTCAAAAGAAAGAGAGAGAGTATAAATCATGTGTTTAAAATAAATGTGTTGTCTAGAAAAGGATAAGTAAACTATTTGTAAAACAAGTATAGAAATGTGATATTTTGAAATGTGATATTTTGTTGTATGAAAAGCAAGAAGCATACAACTCAATAATATTTCTATCTAAGCTATGAATTAAATTTATAATGTACCCAAATTCGGTACGGATTGGAACTTCATCTTTCTCGTTTGTGACACGTATTCCAATTCCAATATAATCAACTCATTCTCGCCTTCGCGAAGATAAGGAGCTGGTACATACAAGGTTATTTGTGGACCTACTAATGGCCAATATCTCCCAAGATTGTGACCATTTACAAAAGCTACTCCTTTTCCCCAGCCAGTGGTATCTAGATACGTGTCCAACGGTTGCCCGACGATTGTGAATTTTCCACGTAGAAATGCCGGTCCCTTATTCAAAGTCCCACTGTCAATGCGTATGGTTGTTATGTCCCGGAGAGAAGATACGTCAGAAAATGTGTACCCTGTCATATTCCAATTGGTTAATGGTATGCCACTGATATTCACATCTGATATCCCCTAGAGAATCAAATATGAAAAAGATTCAAATATCACAGAATTATCGTATGTTTAATTAAAGCTAAAATGTCATTTGCTTTCATTGAATTAATATATATTAGTATATTATCATACAGTATATTCTGTACTATATTATCATGTAGTATATTATCATACATATATAAATAACAAATAACAAATATTTAAAAAAAAAAGATCACTACGTTGTGTACGCATATATTATTCTATTTTAACAATTTCCTTGATACCTTGGAATCATTAATTTCATTGCCGAAATTCAAACGTCCTTGATTCTCCACCAATAAACTTAAACGATGACCGTAAGGACTTTCTAGTGGTATAGTAAATATCTTATCTATGCGACTCAAAATGCCGCGTAGTTGATTATCTACATAAATCAACGCTCTATCCTTTGTCGTTGCATGCAATATAGCCGGATCCGAGATAGAAGGTGGTAAGTTCGTCTCATAAAGGACAAATCCTTGATTCACAGAAAGAGCCTCGAAGGTTTTAGGCTGGTCTCCAGTTGCCCGGATCACCACAAACGGAGATCGATTATCGAGCAATTTCAGTACCGGTTCCAATAATACTGGACCGTAATTACCTTTTGGAGATGCAGTCGGAAGGGACATGTTTGGCAATGGCAAATACTGTAATTTCAAAGCGCACGCACGTGAACTTGACTTACTCAAAAGAGATATGAAATATTTATTATGCATTTTTGTTTTCTGCATCTGATAAAGAGTAATCTTTTTGTAAAATATGAAATGTCAAATAGAAAATACGACAGCGTATTATTACAAAGCTAATCACAAACATACACGACCAATAACATCTCTTATAGCAAAGTATTTAGGTGTCGGATCTCCGGCTTCGGTCAAAGGAGCATCATAATCGTACGAAGTCAATTGTGGACTGTATACACCTGTCCCACCATTAGCTCCTGTCGATGATCATTACGTTGAATAAAGTACATATAATTAATGTGATTGGTATTAATTTCCCAAATATTATTTTTACGGGAATTTGACTTACCAATTCGTGAAACTATAACAAAAAATTTACTAACCAGAAGTGAAACCAAAGTTTGTACCCCCATAAAACATGTAAAAGTTAACGGAAGCACCTAGAGCAAGCATTTCTTCCAATGATTTTACAACAGCTTCTGTTTTTATCCTCTGGAAGGGTTCTCCCCAATGCGTTAACCAACCTGGATAGAATTCAGAATTCACCAATGGGCCCTACATATCAATTTGCAAACTTGATCGAAACATCTTAATTTTATTATTATAATTGATTTTTCTTAAATAGCAATATCGCTTACTCTTGGCTGATAAAGACGCATAGACAGAAAACTATTGGTTACGTTGTTGGCCGTTCCAAAGTCGACGGTGGCATATGCCCCAGATATGAATCCGCATCGGAGTAAAGACGCGGATGCACCGTCGGTTGTATACAAAAGAGCTTTATTACCGACTTTTTTAATAAATATTTCTTTTAACATGTCCATGTACTCGGTATCACAAGCATAGTAACTTCCATATTCGTTTTCTATCTATTAACGTGGTTGATATTGAGATGACAGGTGACAATAATGAAAGGAAAACAATAAAATTAATAATTGATATATTAAAGTAAAAATATTTAAGTGCATATCTACGTTAATGTTTACTTCTTTACAATCTGCTTTCGTTATTATCAACTTTATTATTATTTATAAATGAAATAAATAATTTTTAGCGGATATTAATATTAATCTAATATCAAATTGTTAGAGCATAGAATAACGATAATACTGTAGAACAATACTACCTCGGAAAACTCCATAAATATTTTAAATAAATATTACCTGAACCATAATTATCGGTCCTCCATTACCTCTTAAAAGTGGCCGTATTTTATTCAATACCTCATTTAAATACAATGTGGCATATCTTACAAAATCTGTAGAAATAGAAAAATTTCTATAAAACAGAATTTTTATAAAATAAAAAAATAATAACGTTTGATTCCTCAATTTGGTGTTGTAATATTATAAATTTTATTAATATATCTACATTATTAAACTTATTGTCAAAAAAAAGTATAGTGGTAGTAAGTTTTATATTATGTGAAATTAATATACATGATTGAATAAATTATTTTATAGTTACAACAAACATCAAATGTACATTAATTCTAGTTATAAAATTTAGTTCATCATTAATAATGTCATCTGTAGTTGTCATTAAGTCTTTTTTTCTGTATGTATTTTAATAATAAAAAGATGTAAAAAAAGAAAGTAATGCTTGCTATAAGAGATGTTAATTATTAATGAATGTTGCGGATCATTGCTATCTCAATTGCATATTTATTTCCGCGGAAATAAAATATATTTAATTGAAAAATATTTAAAAATTTATCTGAAAAATGATTCTTTTACAATTCTCAGAATAATTTCTCATAATCATATTTCGATATACATATGCTAAACAAGGAATTAAAAATGAAAACCGTTTTAACGAAATGAATTATTTCTATTTTCTTACACCTCAAAATTGTTACATATACTAACTTACATATATCAACATTTGGAAGAACTGTTTACCTACAAATCGATTGCCTACAACATCGTTTGCCTACATCACTTTTGCCGAAAGTTCATTCGCACAAAAATTATTGCCTACAGATTAATTACCTACATGCACTTTTGCGCATAGATAAAAATTTCAGAAACAAAGTCACATTTGCTTACATGTATTATTGCACATAAAATCGAGCTGGCAATAATTTTTGTGCGCAAATAAATTGTTGGCAAAAGTGATGTAAGCAAATGATGCTACAGGTAAAAGGAGCCTAATTTTCTCTTTGTATTTATCATATAAACCTTATTGTTATTATTGATTCTTCCTAAATATGAATTTATATATATTATAAAAATACTTTGTGAAAAAATATATTATAAACTATTTTTATATTTTCTATATTTAAAATCATAATAAGTATAATAATATATCTACAAATTTCCTATTTTTTTCACAAATTTACTATAACACAAAAAATCGCAAAATGTTTTTCAAAACTTAAAGCATATTTTTATACAAGGCACAATTTAGCGAAATTATATCTTACCTGCATCTTTCGTACGCAAATTTATATTTGGTACTTCGCGAAGCAACCAATACGGTAAACCACCCTAAAAGTAGATATGTTAGAATTATCAAGATTGTAGAATAATATGTTTTCTAAATAGTATCTGGGAAAAAGGTAAATTTTTAAAAAGGTAAATTTTTAAGTTTCATCTCAGATGTGGAAGAATAGATTAGAAAGATAAGATAATTATCTCTCTAATATAAAATAAGATAAGATTAGAATAGAAAAAAAGATAGATTAGAAAGATAAGATAATTATCTATCTAATATAAAATAAGATAAGATAAAGATAATTTATTCCAATGACTTTGTATTGAACAATTAATATACCTATATATTTACCATGTCTCTTTCAGCGCAGATATAAGGACCCGGTCGCAACAATACAAGCAAGTCTTCCTCTTGCGCAATATTTAAGAAATTTACTAAATCTGCATCGCCAGTCCAGTTAAATTGACCTGGTTCCGGTTCGTGAAGACTCCATTCAACATAACTATATATCGCGACGATAGATAAAGGATAAATTATTTCGTTATTATTTTGTTATTATTGATTATGAAATCAACGAAATGTATTATTATTTTAAATTTAATAAACAAATAAAAGATCTATTACGTGCAAATGTGTTTAATTTCCTGACGACGATGATTTCCTTGTATTTATCATATAAATTGCGAAATTACAAAATTCAACTTACGTTGAGATAGCATTAAGTCCCGCGGCTCGTATTTTTCTTAAACGATCTCTCCAATATTGTCTAGGCGTTCGAAAATAATGAAAACTACCGGAAATGTATTGAAAGGATTTCCCATCTAATAAAAACTGATTGTTCTCATAATCGACATGGAAACTGTATTGCCATTCCTGTAATAATTTATTCTACATTCCTGCTATAATAATTTTATAAAAAGTAATAATATGATAATAATTTCTAAAATATCGTTTAATTCTATCACTATTGTACAATATTTTATTATATTTGTATATTTTATTATATTTATATTAGGAGAATCACAATGATATACTTGAGAAACCTTTATTGGGCTCATTTATCATACTATGTCAAAAAATTAAAAACTCACTTATTCTGACTTTCGAAAACAGGTAATTTTCAAAAGAACTTCATAAAAAGTGATCATAATGAAATAATTTAAAATTTTTTAAATCATTTTGAAATAGAAGTCTCTTATACATTTTCAAATTGGTAGTTTAAACAATCTGATTGTTTCTTTTATGAAGCTATATAAATACAAATGAAGATCTATCAAATCTGAAAATTTTTTACAAACTTTGCGAAGTTTCATGGCGTGAAAAAAATTACACAAAAGCAGTTTACCACTTTCGAAAGAGTGAGTATTTATCTTTAATTTACGTACTCGTATAATTTTTTTTCACTAAGTTATTCAACATTAAAGTAAAACGTCTTTTCGATTTTGATTACTCATATAAAAAATAAATGGAGTAATACTTGATATTTTTTAAAAAACAAATAGAAATATAAATTTTTTCTTTTAAATGAACATATCATGTATATACACCATACATATAAAACACATAAACAAGCGTAAATCCGACCATGCAATCTTTACACAATACGGGACGGATCTACTGATAGAATAAAGCGAACATTGTTTTGCAAAGTCGTTGCTACGAACGATAAATTAAGATCATAATGTTCTTTCTCGTCGGGATATATCAAGAATTGAATGATAAATTTGTCGATCAATCGTTTAATTTTTAGAACCTTATATTATATTGTATACGAAAAGTTCCATAATAGATATAAAAAAATGATAAAAACACTTTAAAGAGGAAGCTTAATTTATTAATTAATATTACGTATTTTTATAGCACATATATATTTACATATATGTATATATTCTATCATATACTACAAATGTACGTGCTTTCAAATTATTGATACAGATATCATAAATTTATAATTTTCGTTATATCTTTAGAAACCGATTAGCAAATTATAATTAAAATATCATTTGAGGTCTGTTATTGTCAATTGATTCTCTATGTCTTTCTCGTTTTCTAACTTTGCTCAGGCCATGCCATTATTATGACTCTGATAAGTTAATCATAAAGATAAATTTATCCGTTTTCATAGAAACATGTAATGCAGCAGAATATCATAAGTGGAATATCTTTCTATTACTTCTCGCAATGAATAATTTTAAATATGTACATGTACATACATGTAATTGTATTGTATGTTTTGCAATTTTTAATTTTTTATCAAAACATCCTACGTTATATATAATTTAAATGCATAGGTTTAAACTTTATTAAAAATTTTAATTAAACTTCAAATAATTTTTTTAATTAATTAAAAAGATTATGATAAAAATTTAATGCACTTTAAATAGTTTATATGTAAAATATTTTTAAAAGACTTTAAATTCAAGTAACATTTTAGTTGCATTTGATCAACGTAGATTATAAATGGGACACGAGGTCGAGGACAATTGTCAATCGGTAGAATCAATCTACCTTTATGATTGCTTTATGACTTGCATTCAAAAATTTTATGATTTTTACGCGATCGAATACACATTATGCATGAATCTGATTTTATTTAATTTTATATGCTTGTTATATTTTATTTTTTTAATCAAACGTAATATCCTCAATACACAATATCTCAATTTTAATTAAAACAGAATGATAATTTTAAAAATTCTGGTTGATATGATATTTTGTACCTGTAAAAAAGATAACCAACTGTGGATAAATACCAAATCTCATTTGTATAAATATAAATAATAATGACTTGCGCGTTATTGAAATACAATATAAAATATAATGAAAAATCGACCAAAGACGAGCGAATAAATTAAAATGTTATATGATATTGATTAAAATTAATGTGTAATGTATATTAGAGATAAGCGAAACTAGTTTCGACTTTACATGGTCTTCATCAGTCGCATAAAGATACAAATTACAAATTTAAATTTAGTTAAAAACAGTATAAACGGAGTAAACATGGAATTATAATTACGTCCAATTTTGAATTTATTTATATATCTTTCTAAAAGTTAAAACTTCCATTTAAAAATTTTCCATTTTTTTCTAAAGTTGTTGTCATCGTTAACTCCGTTTAAACAATCAGTATTAATTTATACTGCACTTACATAGTTTCGTCCATCTGTGTACGGAAATGTATCGTATTTTTGTATAAATATTAATTTATATAAAAATATATTTAAATTAATTAATATCATTAGTTTAATTTTCTTAATTTCGGGAAATTAAAATACAAATGCAAAACAATTTAACAAAAAACAAATAAAAATAAAGGCTTTTAATGTATAAAGATTCTTTCAAATATTGATCTATGGATTCATTTAAAGTTTACAATGAACATAAAGCAAAAAAGTCTTTTATATTATATATGTTTATATTATATATTTCAAAGGAAATATGTAATAGCGTAAAATTATCAATTTATATGAGTACATATACATGATCATAAATATAAAAGAGATTATATAATAGAAATAATAGTACTTAACATACGTTATTTGGTAGGTTAATTGTCTCCGACATAGCTCTACTTAATGCCAAAATTGTCACGAACATTAATGACCACATTTTCGAACGAGATTTTTAATACTTTCGTCGTACTTGATTTGCGCTCTTCTAAGAGCTTGTTAATTCACTATTCACGCTCGAGCATTACTGACGGAATTGACGACGAACCTAAGATAAGTCACATTGACGTTTAAAGTTTATCATCGGAGAGATACGGTGCTCCTCGATGATAAATATTGCTTAAATCATTGTTTATTGTCATCATTAATTATCATGCAGGTATTCGCGCATTTATTTTTTAATTGAGAAACGTTATCAGAATATTGCATAAAGAAATTTTAAACGATGCATTCAAATCATCAAGTACAAGTTCTTTGTGCGGATCAAATCTATAATAAAATACACAACAATAACAATATTCTCAAGGTATATTTTTTATGATTTTTTTGATAATAAAATATAATCTTTTTTAGCACATCATGAATTTATCGTTTCGCGTATAATTCAAAAAAAATCTATAAGGTTTAAAATATTCAGGACCCTTTCATTCATGAAAAAAAATACATACTTTAAGAAATGTTATCTTAGAAATTTAAAATTTTTTTCTAATATCAAATCTTGATCAAATTATCAACATTTTAGAATATAAAATATATATTTGGAATATAACAATATAAAATATATATTCATATTCAAGCAAACATACACACACACACACACACACACACACACACACACACACATTAACTCAACATGTAGTTCAAACAACTGCGACCTATCACAGTTGGATATGTTTCATGCGCAATTAATAATAATTACATTGAATATATTTAATTTTTCTTATAAATATAGTCTTATAATGTTCACATAAATTATAATAGTATTTCAATAAAATAATGTTAAAATAACAATAAATAATATATAAACAATAATTATTGTTAAATTCTTAGTATTATAAAAATCTGCTATATCATCTGATAGAAGACACTTTCTTAGATAGTTTGTACCTATTTATGTTTCTAAAGTTTTATTTTTAACTTTTATTTAAGAAATATAATTCAAAAATAAAGTAAAAGTAAACAATAATAAAAATCATTTTCAATGACAAATATTCTCAGTAGATCCATGACAAGCGCGCATAATATGTAAATCTTCAAACATTCATGTAAGTTTTAATTAATTAGCATCAGTCTAATTTCAATCTTGTTTATTAAATATTTACCTTCGATGCAATTCAATTTTATCTAAGTAAACTTGGAAATATAATGGACAATTTTGATATATGGATGCGAGTAGACTTTATTCACAGTTCACATTAAGACGAACAATATTTTTGTAAATTTTAATATAATCTAATTTTCTAAGTGCAATTAAAGACAATCTTTATATATGTTTTAATTATTCATTAATTATTCATAATGTATTTATTGAAAAGAACCATTCTGAATTCAGATAATTTAGATATTCGCACTTGAATAATTACATAAACGTACATTATATATAAATTTCAGTTTACTGTATAATTTATTTATTATTAATATTCTTTAGAATTTAAAATTCTAAAAAGATATGTGTATATTAGACATATACATACAATCATCATACAGATTATCATTTAAAGGTAAACTATGCGAAATAAAGCGACGAAATACATTTATGCGCCGCTATATGTCGCACATGTTGAGCTACCAAAATTCCAACTGCAGTAATTAAAATTTATCAAAACTGAAGAGTTGTATTTAAAATGTAGAAATATTATTATATTAAGCATTAAGATGTAGTTGCGATCGTTTATAGTCCTTAATTATATGATTTATTTAAATAACGGTATAAACTTGTAATTATATATTGTAAAAATTATCAATCGATAACAAATTATAATATCTGTCTTACTTCAGTCGATGCAAAATTTTAATAGAATTTCATTATTTATTCATAGAAATGTCAATAAAAGTGATTTATTAATCTCAACTGTAATATTTAGGATATTTGTAATTATATATATATTTGCAATTATATCATATAGTTATACATACAAATATATCATATAGTTTTATTAATTTACTAATAGAAATTGCAGAATTAAAATCGAATTCTTTTTTCTGTTAATCTTTTTTTGATTTGAAGATGTTTTGTTATTTTCAGTAAAGTTTATTTAAGTATGTTTTTCTCATTTCATTTCATTAATTACTTTATTAATTAAATAAAAAATACTTTATTTTTTTATTTATGATTACTGATTTTGGTTTCGTTATTTATACTATCGTAATGTGCAAATACATGATATTATTAATTTCATCATTTTCAAAAAAAGTTGCAAAAACAACTTTTTAAAATGTATCTTTTAGACTTTATCAAAAAATAAGTCAAGATGTTTCCAAAAATTTTCTAAAAATTTTCTAAAAAAACATCTAAAAATTATGTTTTATAAAATAAATTCTTTTAAATTTTTCTTTCATGTACAAATATTTTTATATTACCAACTGTAACATGTATCGATTAAAATAGGATGACTCCGGTATTTATGTCGCAAGAATTTACGCCGCGAGAATTTACGCCGCGAGAATTTATGCCGCAGAAGTTACAAAAAATAAGAAAAGTGGGACTAATTTGCATAACTGTTTTGTTATATATATATCTTTATATTAGTAATATGTTGTATTAGTTATATTAGTAATATGTTGTAATTTCACTTTCTATTGTTAATATTAAACCATTGTTAATTGATTTATCAATATAGTAGTGCAACTATAGTAAAGTAGTACAACCATATATCACAACGAACATGATGTTGGAGGAAACTTGTTGGAGAAACGTGAGGAATAGACAAAACTTAATACTTATTTCGTTATGCATAAATTTAAAGAAATGATAAAAGATGGAATATAGCGAAATATAAGTGGTTAGTTTTTGTATAGCTTATTTGTGTAGCTTGATGTCTTATATGTATATTCCACTTATTTGAGAAAGATATATGATATTGTAAGGATTTATGCTCAGTTTAAAAATTTTAAAATATGTATCTCTTAAATAACTTCAAAATATCGCAATGTTATCTGTAAGTTACTGAAATCAAAAATTTATCGCGAATGTATTAAAAAAATTTGGATAATCAAAAAATCAAATTTTATAATATCATATCAGAGGAAATGATATAACATTAGAGGAAAGATGATATAAATTTCAGTTGTACTATACACTTACGAGGTATTTAACGACGTTTAACCACAATTCGGACATTATTATTATATAAACTCGTATCCTTGTTACACACGAGTGATTTAGAAACTTTGAGGTCATCAAGCATTTGTCGTGATGAAAGATAATTGAGCTGCTAGTATAAAGATATATATCATGTTTGGCAATTCTCATTAATTGGCAGTTTTCCTCATTCTTACATTTAATACGATTGTTAAAATATTCGAATATAAACTTATAATATCAACGATTCTTTATATAAATTATACAAGTAATCATATAGAGAATAAAATTTAAGAAAAAATATAAAATCAATAATACGTTTTAAAAATTGTTATATAAATTGTTTAAAAAATTGTATAACTTTAAAACTTAAGAAAATCAAATTGTACCATTAAAAACTGTAAAAACACTGATCCGTTTTTTCGATTAACGTGCGATGGTCAACAAATTTGTGACAATTAAGCCACTTAATACAGATGGCACACGTGGAAATGTCTACGACTTGTATGTTGACTCATTTAGCATTCGCATACTCGTAAATATTTTTAAGAGCCTAAGTTAATTGAGGTTAATAGAGAAACAACTGTGCAGCAACAGCTTTTGCACATTTGATAATAGAGAGGTGCATAATATTGTCGTAATATAATTTAGATTAGATTATAGTTATCTTCCTAGTTATTGGCAAGATATAATCCATCTTTCCAATAATTATAAGAAAATTAATTAGTGTTATATATA
>NW_017259590.1:1318055-1343630 GCF_001594045.1 Atta colombica
TTCTTATATTATTTAATTTGCCTTATGTACGATAATATTAACTTATCAATTAATAACAATTTAAATAATTAAATCAACAATCGTATTCCAAAAATAATCATACGATTCTTATAACAAACTGTTTTATATCACAATCATAATATAATTTTTGTTAATATGTATTATGTTTTTGTGTTTTGTTTAAAGCGTGATAATCTTATATTTTTTAAATATATCTCCACTTTACAAGAATGTAATTCAATTTTACAAAAATGAAACAGCTTAATTAAATAATGACATAAAAGCCGATTTTAATGCTTTCAATATATTATACAATACGTATACCATAAATGAAAAAATTCCAATTTAATTTGCAATTTTTATTATTTACATAATCAATAGTCAAATAATAACTGAAAATAAAATATTAAAAATATATGAATACATACGTTATTAAACGTACACTTTGGTTCTAAAATATTCTTATCAAATATTTGTGCGCTTTTATTTGGAATATAATATTCATGTATCTCTATGTAATCCTTTTATTGGAAAAATCCAGTATAATTTTTGTATGCGCTTTATTTCTGAAAAAATGGTGTCATTCGAAAAGATCGATTTTTTCTAAAAAAAGTTTTCTTCTTCTTGATATTAAAATGAAGATCATTCAAAATTAAACGAGAAATAAATTTATATCATTTTTTTATATGTTTAAAGTTTAATTAACAAGAGGATCTCTATTTTGAAGCACTTGAAACTTTAAAATCTGACTTTGAAGCAATTGAAACCTTGATAAGAGAGAATATTTTCCTAAGAAGATTCTGACTCTAATTTTAAAGAATATTTTTCGGAAAAAAATAGTTCAAAATATTGTAGGTTTATAATCTTGTTGACCAAATCGGATAAAAATATTTACTCAACAATTATTGTCAAATAATGTTATAATATTTATTGAATCGAATAAAAAATCCTTAATCAACATAAGTTAGCGAATCGATTCTTTTATAATAAAACAATAACATTGCACAGAATTATTTTGTCATTTATTTATTTTGATTTCTTATAAAAGAAAAATTTTAATACATTGACTCTTCATTTTAATTCATATTTAATATTCTCGTTAGATTTCGTATTCTTTTAAAAAAAAACAACATATCTCTGTTTTTCTCATTAGAATGATTCGCTATTAATTAGTTAGATTTATATCTTAATTTATCTAGTAACATGTAATCTTGACTATCATGTGTCTGCTACGATCTCTAATTAGTAATAATAATTTATGATATTAAGATAGGATAATTTTTTGTTTTCATTTTGAAGATGAGTATCGTCAAAAAATTATAGATGCGTGATAAATAACATTATCAAAATTAAAATGATCGAAATACAAAAAAATTATTCCTTACTTTGAAATAATAATTCGATTCACAAATCAATTCTGCAATCAATATTTTAAATCACTTTTGCACTTTATATAAAGGTTTATTAGAAGAATTGGATTCTTGACTCTTGATATTTCGGATAAAATTCATTTTTTAAATACAAAAGTACTCATTATGTTAAAATATTCAAACATTCTTCAAGTTATGTAAATTGCAGCTGGATTATTACATGGAAGTATCATTTCAAGTTTCATCAATTGCATTGCGAAACATTTTTTTGAAGTCATATTTCAAATAATGCTTATTAATATATCGTTTTAAACATCAGTATATAATTACCGATTAAAACGATTTATGATGTTGTGTTGCATATTGCATTCAAATAAGATTTATAATTTAAATTCTTATACCGTTTTCATTAAATAATGCATTATGCAATTTTAATATTGTTATAATTAAATTACTAAAAATCAGCGTGCTCGGACAATTTATCAAAAATAATTTTTTTATTGGAAATAATCTTTACAATATATGGGTTTCTATAAAAGCTTATATATTAACATTTGATTAATATTTGATTTGTGTGTGAAATTTCTGCATTTTATATATAAAAGTCAGAAATTTATTCTCAAACATATGTATATATTAAAATTTTAAAAAATAAAATCGAAGAAAAGGCATAAAGTATTGAAAATGCAATTAAAATGAACAAATCCGTAATTAATGTACCATGATTAATTTTACGACTAATCCTGGAAGATACTATGGTTGTACTTCTATCATCTCGCGCGTAAAATTGCAGGTTGCAAACTCGATGTGTTTTTTTGCAGTCCTATGTAACGGCGCCGCGTCCCGACATGACGTTTGGCGCCGACATCCCTCCTCTTCGGTGGAGAACAAGCGGCTTGAAAGACTTTTCTTGACTTGCGTCTCCGAGTATACGATAGTCGTTACGCTTGAGCTGTCGGTTTCGCACGAGAACACGAATAAATATATTTTCTAATAACGTTCGCAATAGTGAGAGTATTACGCGTGTGCGCAAATTCCAGCTTTCGAGTTTTTAAGTCAACCGTATTTCCGAAGTAAGCGTGATTCAAATTTATGCGCTGCATCGTTCGATTAGTAGTATCTTGATGTGTGTATCTGCGTGACACAAGTATTGATATCTTTTTATATAAATCTTTTTTCAATTTTGTCAATATTCGACAAATTTAGATAATTTAGATAATTTAAAATCTTCTGAATACCAAATAATAATTTTATTGATAATATGTATTTCAGTTTGAATAAAAAAATAGAAATTGATTTTACATTATATAATTTAATATTAGAATCTGGTGTATTTACATATATTTGTGTTAATTTTAAAAGATTCTTTTACACATTGTAACAAATTTATTTTTTATCGTAAAAATGTATCCAAAGAATACATTTATAACAATTTTTATGTATAATAGCCAAAAATTAAAGTTCTGTTAAAGTCCAGTTAAAGATATGGATTTAATATTTATTTACTTCTTAAAATTCCATTCGCAATATATCCTCTTCTTGAATTGTTTGTGGACTTGCCATGGAGAAATATCGTCGAGAAATGCATGCATTCTACAAAATACGGCTGCATGTTTCTTAACCTTATTTACGAGTTTAAAAAATGCGAACTGTGCAGATTAATAGTGTCTACACAAATTTACTTGCAAATTTTTGTGAGTACATATCGCGTTTCCGTATGTGAATCATAATTAGGCTGCATCAGACGTGATAACAGTAATAACACGGTAATAACAGTGAAGAGAAGTATCTGTAAGAAGAGTCATTTGAACGCCGGTATTTTCTGTGCCCTTCATAACGGGGTTTACTCCTTCCTTTCCATTTCTGTTTTTCTTTCTCTTCGCTTAGGTTCAATGTCTTATCTTTCTTCTATATGACTACATTGTTATTGGTTGCCAAGATTTATTTTCACATTATAAATGCATTATGAATCGTTGAAATATTGGAATTATCACAATATAAAAAAATTGAAGAAACAATATTACAAAATATGAAAGACATTGCGACATTGAAGGTTGTATTAATAAAGCTTGTTCTTCAAGGTGCTGGATGATAAAACTACATTTACACAGTTAATATCATTGAGACAAATTCAAATTTTACGCGCGAGATGATAGAAGTACGACCACGGTATCTTTCAGGATTGGTCGTAAACTTAATCATTTGTTCATTTTAATTGCCTTTTCAATACTTTATGCCTTTTCTTCGATTTTATTTTTTAAAATTTGAGTATATACATATGTTTGAGGATGAATTTCTGAATTTTATATATAAAATGCAGAAATTTCACACATAAATAAATTTCAAATAAAATGAAAAACTAAAAATCATCTTTACGATGATTTGCGATTGAAATGAAAAGCTAGTGTGACAAGACTAGTAAATACTCATGTAAAGCATACATATGTATGCTTACATACATGTAAAGTATACATATCCATGATTTTAATCATTAGTTCTAAGATTTCTGTTTTATTAGAAAAGTCGAAATATAATCGCAATGAATAATAATAATTACTTTTCTAAATTATAAACAATCACTTATATTTCAAATATACTGGTTATTATCTGGTCTTGCAATGTAGTCTTTTGCTCAAACTAAATTGCAGCTTTGTAGACTAAAATGCCAAAAATGCGCTTTCTAATTATATAAACTATAATCGTTGATTTGTCTATCTCTTCTCTGCTGAGGCATATTTATGTCACGGCTTATTTAACATCTGAAGAAAACTAGAAATTATCTTTGATTACAAATGAGATAAAAAGTACTGCTAATGTGACAAGGCTTATTCTATACTGTAAAGAATATATACATATCCATGAATTAAAGATTATCGGTTCTACAATATATGTGTCACTAGAAAAGTCAAAATATATATAATTATAATAAATAGTGATTAATTTGTGAATTAAACTAAATTAAATTTATTTATGTATCAAACGATTATTATCTAATTTTTTTATAACGTAGTTATAAATTTTTATAAGGTATTTGCAAAACTAAATTACAATTTTATCTATTAAATTTTATCTATTAAATTGATATTAATAATTAATTTCATCAATTTAATGTCATCGTAGATATTATAATCAAAATGCAGAAGTTGTTGAAATATTTTTTCATTTAAATATTTTTCAAGCTAAATTCATACCCTCTTCTCATTAATTATTATTGATTATTTATTTATTTACCTACTATCTAATCCAGTTAACTTTATTACAGTATGTAGCGGATCAAGAAATGTCCGTTATTGCGAAATAAAATTTCTTGTTGAACTGTAAATAGGAGAGATAGAAGAAGTAGGCAGGTGAAAGGTGGAGGAAAAAGATTAAAAATAGGAAAATATAATAACACAATAATGTACGTGTACATATGAACTGTCTATATATGTCCATTATTTTATTTGTCCAAAAAATAATAGCGAACACACAAATATGACATGAATAGTCAATATAATATCTTTAGCAATGTTATTTATGTTTTTTACTATTCAATGTTACAGATATTCGAACAGAAAAGATAAAAGCGGAACGTAGAAGCAGACAGTGATATGAAGAAAACAAAAGCAAATATTTCCGAATATGGTAAGTTTCTTGATAAATTAAATTAGAACAATTATGAATATTATAAAATCCGATCCAATAGAAATAAGAATTAAATTTATCTGCGTATATTAAATAGAATTTGAACATTTTGAAGAGTTTAAGAAAATAGAATAATTTTTAGTTAATTTCATAGATTTTGTTAACATCTTAAGTTAAATTTTAAATGCAAATGTATGTTTATACTATTTTTATATTTGCATTTTATTGTCTTCCTTTTATTTTATTTTACTATATTTTAGCATCTTTTATATTAATATTTTATATATAATAATACTTTCAAAATTTTTTGAAAATAAGCTTTATCGTTATATGTATATAGATGCCTGTTTTTGAACACAGATACGAGATTAGTCTTTTTTTTTCTAATTTTTTGGATGTTCAATATAGACAAATTGCTTCATCACGTCACACTTTTGGAAAATTTGCAATTACAAAAAAAAAGAATTATTTTTAACTATTTTGTCATGTTATTATTACGATATGTGACATGCCAGAGAAATTCTGCAAGAGTCAAATCTTAAAAATATCCAAATTGTTGCACTTTATAAAAATCTTTCGTGATTTTGAATTTGTCAATTTTAATATTGGATTTATATTCAGCAACTTTTAGAGAAATTTTTAAGTTTAAATGAACATAATTTGAAAAATATAATTTTTAGGATGTTTACTACCTAGAAAGATATGGAGAGAGAAAAGCTAGAACTTTTAAGGGAGATTTCTTTTTACAATTTTCTTTTTACAAACAAAACCAGATTTTATGGAATTTTATTCAGGAAAATTTTTAGAATTTTATTTTATTTTTATTTTATAACAAAATATGAGAAAATTTACCTTTTTTATAACTAATTGCAAATTTTTCAAAATTGAAACGTGATAAAACAAAATTGGATGGAACGTGATAAAACATTGGAAACCAAATTCGTATTTAACGTTCAAAAAACTATAGAAATGATTAAGCTCATTCTAGTGTTATTTTTTGTCGAACAGTGTCATTGTATACCTCAAAAAACTTGTCTTCAGATTTTTAAATCTGTTTTAAATCTTGAATTGAAAAAGATAAGTTATATGTTTAACTTATCTTTACGTTTAAAAGAAATATATATTAGAATAATGAAATGTTTAAAATATATTATAAACTATAAAGCATCTGTCTCAAATATAAATGTTTTTAAATCATAGTGAGAAAATATGATAAAAAAAAGCACGAAAAGCTGTGATAAATGATGACAACCTTCCTTTTCGCAATGCAAAAGCTAACTCTAAATTTTGATAAAAGTTTCTTATCTTTAAAATTTGAATTATTATCGTCGTGTACATATTTTAACGTTAGAATAAATCTGTATCGCACGATGAAGACCTGGCAGCTTGAAAGGTAAAACTGACCTTTCGAGTCGCCGAAGAAGGATGTCGATGTAAGTTGCAGCGTCCGAGATCGAAGGTTGTCTTCTTGATGTCTCGAGGTTAGCATGCATTTTATGGTTTACATGCACTCTCTAGCGTTTTTCATTCTGCGAACTGGTTTCACCGTCATTTACGCGGCAACACATAATAATGTACTTATATGTTTATTACTATATAAATCGACCCTATTGTCATGTCATAAAATGATTGTCAGCAATGTTTATATCAATTGTAAGACGCATTTCGATTCAAATTCACTTGCATAGCACAGTTAAGATTTAATTTCAAAAAAAAAAGAAATGTTAATTATAATTTCTCTATGTCTTTCTTCATCGATATTAATTTTTTTTAATTTTTAACAATTATATTATTAAAAATTTAGTATACTACTAAAAAATTAAGTTGTATCACAGATTATGCGAATAAATTTTTATCGCATTTTGTGTATGTATAAATCAATTTATTTATACAATATCAAGAAAGTCATCAGTTGCTTATTCTGAGATCTCATTACTTGGAAATATTTGTAAGAAAAAAAGAACTGGCATTGTTTGATTTATAAATATTTATGAATCATTTGTCATGAACAAGCGAGGTTAAATTTTTTATTACGCAACTGCCTAATAATTACGGATTGATGATTTAATTTCAATTCTTTAGTGCTGAACGAGGAAAATCATAGATTGTTTCTGTCTATAAACTAATAGATTTGTTTTTTGTCAATTTTGATTAAATTTTCTATGTAAATGCGCAATTGTTTTCATAATTATATATGTTATCAGTAATCATTTTATGTAGATTATAATTTATGATGACGCTACTTAACACAGTGTAAAGGCAGAGTAATTGCGAAAAAATTTTCTTGAAATCGTTACAAATATATTGATGTAATCATAAATTATCAGTTGCACAAATAAAGTCTATATAAAGAGATACGTTTTCAGTAAATGTATTTTCAGTATACTTTAATGTAAGTTGTTTCATTAACTTAATGGATTCATAATGTTTATAAAACTGAACAATGATTATAAAACTTTGTTGCTTCCATCAAATAAAAAAATGTGTAGGGTAACTCCGGCAAATATGCCGCGCTGGAATTTACGCCGCAGAAGTCAGAAAAAAATAGAAGGAATGGGAGTAATTTTTCCGCAACTACTCTGTTACATGCCTTTATGTTATATTAGTATTGTTATGATTTCAGTTTCTTATTGCTAATATTAATGAAATTATTGTAAGTTGAATCGATTTTATCTGTGTGTAAGTAACGCCATCATAAATTATAATCTACATAAAATGATTACTGTAGGACGTGCAAAAGAGTGCTTAGTGATTATTTCGTGATACATGAATGTAGAGGAGTAGTAAAGTATGTTGTATAACAAATACAAGTACTTTGCTCTTGTATTCTTTGTTTGTTGTCTTGTATATCCAGTATACCTGTTTGAGATATATGGCATTTTTAACAGGCGGGATTTATGGCCAAAGCATATAAAGTGCGCAGATTGAATTCAGTGCACTAAATACACACAGTGCATTACATAAACGCATTACATGAAATATGTACCTCATGTCATAACACTTGTAATACATCTAGGAAGATTGTAATTATTATTTATTACTTCATATACATATTTATTATTCTTATTCCTTAACAAAATTTTAAAAACGCATTTTATAAGTTATTATGTATCATTTTACGTCTTATTTATATGCATTATTTGTAAATTTTTTATGAGCCATACATTCCTCCCCTTCCCCCTATGAGTAATCATATATCCCATCCCTATGGGATATACGGCAAAAATGCAAAAAAGTTCATTTTTTAAAACAAAATATAAATATTTCGGATTTCTAATGTTCTTTTCATAATAGTAGACAGTACAAAGTTTTTACTGATATAATTTGTTTACTTTAAACATAGTAAATAATAATACTTAATAAATTAAGTTTTTGATAGGTGCGGCGTATATACTGTAGTTATCCTATTAGAAACAGATTTTCTTTTAGAGAAGTTAATAATGATATTTCAATCTTTGAATTAAAATGATAATTTTATTAAATAAATTTTTATTATAGGAAAATATGTTTGCATAAATATTACGATTATTACATGAAATAACAATTATTAATATTAAGATAATTTAATATTAAGATAATATTAAGATAATTTTATGATAACATTTTTTTTTTATAAAGCTCAATAAATAATTTTGTATTATCAAATAATACGTAGTTGATGGTGTCTGATTATACAAAATTAATTAAGAAGCTGTAAATCGACGTTATCATTGAATTGCAATAAATTTGTAACCAGACTCAAATATAAGTCTTGAGCGTAATTACGATGTATACACATAACGCGCAAAATATTTTTTCAAAAGCAATATGTTATGTAGATAAAAATTTCATGCGATAAAAATTTCCATCGTATGTTTTGTCATGAAAAAAAAAGAATGTGGCACATCCTAGTATTCTACGATTATTAATAATTGTATTAAATTTCATCTCTCACTAATTGTCGTCTGATTTATATCATAAGTAGGGAAAATAATTTATATGTGATTTATTCCTACTTGTGAAAGTAACAATCTTTTCTGCAAGAATTCACATCGAGATCGAAGTCATAACTCAAGATAAAAATTTAAGAGCCTTGATTAATAGAAATTAAAGTGAGTTTATAAATAAAAAAAAAAGAGATCTTCCTAAATTGCAGCACATATGAATGCCAAGCAAGTTCCTAAAGGTAAGGATGATCATGTCGATTCTGACACAAATGTGGACGCCGTGCAGACTGCGATTGGCAATCTTGGCAGGTGGCAAATCATCGTCTGCCTGGCGATTTCTTTGATCAAATTTCCGGTAGCATGGCATCAATTAGCAATCGTTTTTATGGCACCTCATCAAGATTACAATTGTACGGAACCTTCTATTACGGAGGAATACTCCAAGGATCAATGTACGGTCAATCTTAATGGTACTCTGATAAAATGCACAGAATGGGAGTACGACAGAAAACTATTTCCCGAGACTATCATATCGCAGGTAAATGTGTTATGAGTTCGAAAATCATTGTTTTATAATGTCAACAAATGTATTTATAAAAATTTATAAAATATATAATCATGCACAAAATTCTTTATTATTTACTGATTTGAAAAGATATTTAGAAAGAGAAAAAGACTTATTGCATTTCAGTGGAATCTTGTCTGTGATCGAACGCATTATGCGAATATCCAACAATCTATTCTTATGTTCGGAGTGCTTCTTGGTAACATAATCTTCGGCAGTTTAGCAGACAGGTGAATGCATGTAATATTGAATATATAATTTCAAATCGTTATAACTAAACCGTAAAATAGTTATGAAATGAAAAGTACACGAATATCTCAGATATGGCAGGAAAACACCGCTGATGATTTCTATTATTCTTCAACTTTTGTCGGGTATTGGATGTGCTATAGTACCTTGGTTTTACGTACTACTACTGATGAAGCTGTTAAGTGCCTTAGCTACTGGCGGCACAATGGTTACTAGTTACGTTATCTGTAAGTAGCTCTTAATTCATAAAATTTATGGTCTGTATTTAGAACGGCGTTTTTATGTTAGCGTGTATTTAGCATTATTTAGTTCATGTTACGTGTACTGTAGAATTTACTGTAGAATTTATAGACATAAAAAAACGCGCATTTATCGTAAAGGAACATTGTCTCGTGTTGTGACATACTGCACTTGTCTTAGTGCCGAGACACTGCCGTGTTTCCTGATAAAAGTGCCGCGCATTCTGAATATGGATCTATAAATATAAGAAGCTGTTATCAAATTAGCTAATTAATTAAACGCGCAATCAAAGGAAAGTAATATTTAGCACGTCAATTTGAATGTTACATTGAATCAAATTTCTTTATCGATAAAAGTTAATTAATAAATAGTTAATTAATAATAAACATTTTTCTTTTAATATCTTTCAGGTATGGAAATAGTAGGTACAAAATGGCGTGCTGCCATCACCGTTTTATATCAAATTCCATTCAGTTTAGGCCATATGTCGCTAGCAGGACTCGCGTTCTGGTTTCGACATTGGCAACATCTACAGATCGCCATCACACTTCCATCTATTGTTCTTTTAAGTTATTGGTGGATAATACCCGAATCACCCAGATGGTTACTAGCTATGGGAAAACAGAGAGCAGCGTGCGAGATATTGCAGAAGGCAGTCAATATCAATAATGTGGAAAATGTAGACGTTCCCGAAATAGTTAGGAAACATTGTTTTCATCATGTAAGAGTTACAATTTTTTTTTATTAAAATAATTTGACAAATTGTAACACTTGTCTTTATATATATTTTAGAACCTTAAAAAATCTGCGCTAGATTACAAGGCTTCGTTTTTCGACTTGCTTCGCACGCCGAACATGCGAATAAAGTCACTCTCTATTTTCTTTAATTGGATCGTTTGCGGAATGGGTTTGTTTGGCATATCACAGTATATTGGCCAAGTCGGTGGCGATATTTTTATTAATTTCGCAGTATCCGGTGCCATACAGATTCCTGGAAATTTTGTCGCATGGTGGGCAATGAATACACTGGGTCGACGAATTACCTTGATTTGCAGCAATTCTATAAGTGGGGTGGCCTGTCTATTCTTAATCATCGTTTCAAACAGTAAGAAATCTTATTAAATTATAATTCATCATTATATTTTTTTGTAATGCTTCCTCTTGTTTTTAAACTGGAACGAGTTTTGCATAAAAATTTTTCTTAATCTAATCATGATAATTACCATTACTTTCTATTAAAGTAAGTATTTTCCATTCTGAACAAAGTCTCTCTATTGATTGATGATTGACTAATCTTCTGAAGATTAATCAATCCCTGGCCTAATCACAAAAACAAAGTTCCATTCTATTGTTAAGTGGCAATTTACGATAATCGAAGATATTTATTAAGTGATGATTATGAATCATTTAAAATTGCAGCGATAATTCTTTCATTTCCCCTAGATACAGAATGGTTACGACTACTTTTGACATGCCTCGGTATTGTCGGCATGTCAGTGTCATTTACAACAGTCTACCTTTTCTCCGGAGAACTGTTTCCTACAGTCGTGAGGAACATAGGAATCGGCGCAAGTAGCATGTGCGCCAGAATAGGCTCTATCTTAGCACCCTTCGTAGTATCTTTGGTAAGCTTGATTAAGTCGATTATAAATATAGATGTTAACAAATAACATTTCAATTCCTATTTGTGTGTATCGAGATTTGAATTAAATTGTTGCCGTGATAATAATAATTTTACGTCAAACACCCAAAAATCGCCAGTTGCTAATAAGTTTTCTAGATTACCAATCGTAGATATTATTTCAGAATAATATTGAGACGTGGTTACCACCTACTATATTCGGAATTTTGCCATTGATTGGATCTGCATTATGCTTATTATTACCCGAAACTGCTGAATGTACATTACCAGAAACACTTCAAGACGGCGAAGAATTTGGAAAGTAAGTAAACCAATCGTTTTGCATACATATTTTTTGTGATAAAAAAAAATACTTTTCGTATTTCAGATATTAATATTTTCTGTACATGAGCATATTTATATCGCGGTATTTTTTATGCATTATCAATTTTCGCGTGAAAGATTTCGTCATTTTAATAAATAATGCAAATAAAATAATGACATGTGATAAGATATTCACGAAATTTAAGACGTTCTTTGTATTTTTAATGTGCGAATTATTTAAAAAATAATGTATGCTCGTATATAGAATACAAATATAAATTTCATTAAAATTATAATTTATATCCAAAGTGTGAGTTTAATTTAATTTAAATTATAAAACACATTACTTTTTTTATAAACAGGAAGCATAAATTGAAAGAAAAACGTGGAAATTTTGAAGAAGAAGCGGCGTTCTAAAGAAAAATTATGGTTACAATAAAGTCATAAATAAACATAAATTTCAGAAAAAGAGCGCGCGCGACCATGCATACGCATATACACACGCGTGTACTCGTTATATCAAATTGTGATAAGTGATCTGAATGGTTAATCATGCTATTATTCGAGTGCTAGCATAAAGTAAACCATATACGCATATATTATTTAAAAGTTCTATTTATTATATTATTTTCATAATATTAGCGAAATTAGTTTTATTATCATTCCTCATCAAATTTTTGACACATATTTTTGACTCATATTCATATTATAATTTAAAACAAGTATTTTATAGAAAATATATATAAATATTTTTAGAAAAATATATAATTATATCAATGTTTTTCAAGAAATTCAGACATAAAGTTTGTAAGTATTAAATTTTTTATAAGTATTAAATTTTTACTGCCAAATAAATAAGTATACGTAATTATTATGTAAGATCTCTCAATGTATATATAAATAGAAATTTCTTTTTTATAAGAAAAGCATTTTCTATTTATTAATAATTTCAAGTAAAATAGACAAGATGTTTAAACAAATATCTATTTATTGAATAATCGATATGGCTTAAAATCAACAATATTATGTTTTTTAATTTTTCCAATTTTATAATTGCGATCATAATATCATCGATATACAGTATTATACAGTAATTTAATATCAGAATGATTGATAATTTCCACGTCTTCGCATGTAAAATTATGCATAAAAAAAGATATTTTATTGCATTTGTAATAAATATTGTATTAAATTTTTCCAGACTTTTTCTTTATCGTGGATTCTTAGAAATGATTATGTTTGTTTCATAATTGAACTTTACGCAAAATAATTCTTCCATTCAATTTACGCAATTAAATAAAATTAAGTGAATAATTTACGATTTTATCATGTTGTATTTATAATCTTTTGGTCTAGGAACTAAAGATATAACCTTCGGACAATGCGGACGTAGTTACAACTATAATTATCGATGAAGAATAAAAGAGTCATTCAAACTTTATCACACAATAAATTTAAATGACAACAAAGTGTATTCTTTTACTTAAATCTATTTATTAGTTTAATTCAATGAAAAAATTAAATCATTGCTCAAGTATTAATAATCTAATTAATTTACTAAGATCTAATATCCTTTTAAATTCGTCGTAACTCTCTAGAAACAATACGTGCATAATATTGTAAGTTGTAATTTCATACATTTTGAGAACAGTTTTGAGCTTTAAATTATCACGTTAAAATTTTTAATGTAAGGAAAAATAAAAAAGTAAAAATTTGGCTAAATTTTTTAAAAATTTATGGAAAACTAAAATTTTTTAATTTGCACTTCGAGTATTTAAAATTTTTTATTGTTAAATTTTTTGTGATATTTTGCATATTTTAAATATACAATCTTATTGTTTCCATTAATATTTTTACAAAAAATATTAAAAAATAAATTTTTTGTTTCTTTTGATCTTTTTTTAATATTAAAAATGTAATAGAGAAAATAGCGAAATATTTTAACTAACTTCTCAAGCAACAATAACGGTACTAAGTTACTTTTTCGATTTGTTGATGGTAACGAGTTATTTTTAAAAAACAACTTTTCAACCCTGATAAGCAATTTTATATATTAATAACTATAGTTGATAAATTGAATTTATCGAATTATCCATTCCAGTTTTGATTTGTATATAAAATTATCATTTATTTTAATCTATCTTATCTTTATGATGTAAGCGAATTTATTAATTATTACTAGTAATTATTTAAAAATGAGAGTATTAAAAAAGAGCATTACGAATGGTAAAAATGAAAGAGAAGCGAAAGAGATTTATAACATAAATTAGCATGAATATATATAATAAGAAACATATTAAAAAACAATTAACATTTTTTAAAAAATATTTTTTAAATCCTGTATTTAAAATTAATTGAAAAAGATATAGCTTTGTTATTGTGTTCGTCTAAAATTTAGATTGTATTTATATCCAACGTTTCATCTGACATCTCTATGAAGACTTTTTTATTCCGAAATTATCGACACTTACGATTGGAAAAAGGTATAAAAGCCATCACAGTGTATTATAGCGTCATTCCATCTTGTACCGTTTCAGAGAAAGCTGCTTCACCAGTTCAAACAAGTGAGTATTTTAACTTTAATTACATAAAAAGTATAATCATGTTTTTCCAAATATTTAGAATAATTAATTCATCCTTATGAATTAATAATTCAAAATACAAAATTTAGATTGAATCTTATCTTTTAAATCTTATCTTATTTCGAAGTAATTTTCTTTTTTAGTGACAACAAAACTTTGTACAAACTTTTATAAATTTCTTTTAAATTTTAATAGCTAAATTTAGCAATTTATCCGTAATACAAAGTCCTTATTGCTACAAGTAATTAATAAAATTAAGAAACTTTACAATTTTCTGATCATTATATTCATTTATATCTAAATATAAATGATAAATCCATTATGATATATATGTCGTTCTTGCTTCATATTTTTATATTTTCCTAAGTTAGCGTAACACATACAATTATAATGTATGTTTGATTCAAACATCGTTGCTCACATATTAGCATAATAATATTCAATATTAAGTAACTTCACTTAACAAATGTTTCAATATAATATTTTTGTTTCGATAAAGTTTATGTGAAATTAAACAAAAATTATATTTCACTATTATTTAATATATATAAAATTTAATTCTATTCTTCATATTCTTTTTCAATAATAATTAAAAAATAATTTATGTATCTCCATTTTCATATGCAAATATACATACATAGCGCTGTAAAATAGAATGAGAACCTGTAGAGCCTGTTCTTCTTAGAAAAAAATAGCTTATATTTGTACCTTGCTCCAAGGAGAATTAAAAATAAGAATATTCGGACACTATGTTGTGTTACACCATTATGTTGTTGACATTGACATTTTAAATTAGAGTCAATATCCTTATAATATTCTTATAATAATAGATTTAACTAAAAGAATATTATAATAGCAAAACAATTGATTAAAATTATATTATCGATGAAGAAATTTTGTACAGACAATATATTTAATAGTTTACAAATTACAAATGTTATAAATATGTTTTTCTGTTTCTCTTTTTAGTACTTTATAAATTAAACAATTTAGATAGAGTTATTTAAAATTCTTATTATGATTGCCATAATTCATATTAATTTTATACTATTTATAAAAGAGAATCAGATTTATTCAAGCTTTTGTGTTCTGTAAACTTGTGTAACATATACACATTACATTTATTATTAGGAAATTCTTAAACATTAAGTAATTAATTAATTCGTATTATCTATAATGAGAGAAAAAAGAAATTTTGGATGAATTAGTGGATGGAAAAACTTTCAAGTTCGTTATGTAATATGTAAACACAAAGATGTGAACGCAAAGATTACACACTGACAACTTTTATTATATTTTATTAAAGGTTTCCTGTAATTTAACTATTTTTAGTAAATAATTTATGCGAAACATTTTCTGCTAGAATATTCTAAAATTTATGAAGGTTCAATGCTTTTACTCAATGTCCTTCAACAACTACATGATGACTATAAGTAAATAGAATTGTAATCATTTTTATAAACAAAGTAATTTGTATATAATATTTGTCTTAAGAACTTGGTAATTCATGTTCAAATGAGTAGAAAATATCTAATAAATATTAAAAATTTTAATAGATTGTTATGTTACGATTTTTAATTAAATTTAACAAATAAATTTTTATACTTGCAAAAATTATTTTTGAATGTGTATACGTTTAATAAAAATAATACTGAGATCTTGAGTCAAAATAGAGTGTTAAAATAACAAACAACACGTAAAATATTATATAAACATAGATATTTATAAAATTACGTAGAAACGTCGATGCAGTTCTTGGTTCTAATACATACATGAGTATTTCCAATATCACACATACATAATCAATGTCATATGTCATTATCATCTCCATATAAAGGATACGTCTTGTAGTGATTATAACGGATTATGTATTATACATTATTGTATTCGATATTTTTAAGAGTGACAGTACTTGTGGTCATATTACAATTGAGCGTTGCTTGATATTCAATATTCAAGTTTACGTCAGAATTAATAAAATTTTATAATTAATCTTTTTTTTTTAAATTAGAACCTATTTACTGTTTATAGATAGTTTTATATTTTAGTTTACATTATATATCAACTAAAGATTGCAAGCGCTTGTAATAAATTTGAATCTATTTTTTGCAGATATGTTCTACTTATTGTTCCTGGCTTGCTTAACCATTACAACCGGCCACACCTTAAATACCGTTTATTCGTGGAAGCAGGTCGAATTCAAATTTCCAAATGATATCGTTCGAAATGAGTATAAAGCTTCCGGCGATTACATCCCAGAAAATAATGTACCATTAGGTTTGGCTGTTTGGCACAAAAAAATGTTCGTTACAATACCACGGTGGAAAAAGGGTGTTTTAGCTACTTTAAATAGCTTTTCAATGAACGACAACGAGGGTAAGTAAATATAGTTAAACAAAGTTTTCTAAAATATGTATATGTTTTATACGTTACATGGATTTTTATAATGTATATATATGTATATACGTAAAAAATTTATAGAAATATTATAAATTTATAATGCGTCCACAAATTTATATTTAATACTTATTATAAAATTTGTATACAGTAGAAAAAAACGAGAGAAGGAGTGAAACAGTATGTCATAATGTAAACGCTGAAAAATTTCTCTCACAATCAGATGTTATATTAGACGTTATCTGCATGAGAGAACATTTTATTAAGGAAATCTTTAAAAATTCAAATTGTATACACGCGCGAGAGTGACATAATAAATTTCAAATGTACACTTAGCAAAAAGATTTTTCAAAATATTTTTATTCTCGTGATAAAGAGATATAATATGCATCATCTTTAATTACTTATATAGATAGTCCAGTCTTAACACCATATCCTGATCTTAAAGCAAATAATATCAGTTCACCTGATGGCCTCGTAAACATATTCCGTGTCAGAATCGATGCTTGTGATCGTATGTGGGGTCTTGACACAGGAGTAAACGACATTTTGGGAGATTCTGAAGTCGTACGACCGATGACACTTGTTGTTATCGATTTGAAAATGAACATGGTATCATTCATAAAAAATTATGGATTTACATAATCTATACTGATTCCAAAAAACTACTTTTGTATATACATCTCGAATTTATTGCAAGTTATCTCATTCATTCATTAACAGATTTTACGAAAATATACCTTGAAGGATACAGATATAAAGCCGGATAGTTTTATTGCTGATCTTGTGATCGATGTTACACCTGAACAATGCGATAAAGCATACGCATATATGAGCGATCTAACTACGTATGGCATAGTAGTATATAACTGGGAAAAGAACGATTCATGGCGGATTAATCACCATTTCTTTCATTTTGATCCGTTGAACGGTAATGTAAAAGAAAATTAGCCACAGATCATACGGGATTTTAAGTCATTAGTCGAAAGACTAATTTAGAATTCTTTTAAGTATCATTAAAATTTATTTTATTGTCTCGTGATACATTTAACTGTTTCTAGCAATTATTGGTAGGTGATTACAGTATTAGCGGTTATAACTTCCAGTGGACTGATGGAGTTTTTGGAATGTCATTGTCACCAATTTATGCCAATGGAAGATAGAGTGCTTTATTTCCATTCCATGTCCGGTATTACAGAATTTTCTGTGCCTACAGATATTCTACAGGACAATAAATCGAAAAGATCAGAGATTTATAATAATTTCCATATTGTCGGCACCAAAGGACCGTTGACTCAAGGACCATCTTCTATTATTGATCCGGAAACATGTATCAACTATTTTACTCAAATAAATAGAAATGGTATCGCGTGTTGGAATATTATAACAAAATTGAATCCAGAAACATTCAGTAAGTATTTTATAATAAAACGCTTATTAATCATTCGCATGAATATATAAATAAACTTTTTAATAATATATTAACATTAAAATAACTTTTTATCCAATTTCTTTATTTTCAACTTTTGTCAAGATAAAATCTACATGATAAAAATTTTATCAAATATTATTAACTTATTAAATCTTTTATTAACTGATAAAATGGATCATTAATCTCCTGCATATATTATGTTTTAAAAATAAGATATTTTTCACGCCATATGTATCATTAGACAAAATTTTATATTAGAATAATCCACAATATAGTTCATATATTTCATCAGAGATGTCTCTAAAGTCTACAAATAGTAAAGCATATAACTTTCACTAAAATACTCCATCGTCTTTAGCTGTTAAAAGAACAATAACTAAAAATATTTTAATAAAATTCAACAAATAAATAATTATAAATCATTATTATAGGCTGTTTTATAAATTCATGTTTAACATAAAGTTGTGATAAAATCATCCGTAATTTTTGTTTGTAGAATTGGTGGCCCAGGACAATACAACGTTGGTCTTTCCTCAGGACATAGCTATCGATAACGAATCTCGGAAATTATACGTCCTCTCTAATAATTTACAGAAATTTATGCAGGATAGCTTTGATCCGTTGATGACAAACTTTTTCATTACTTCAACTGATCTCGAGACATTAACAATGTTATGCAAATGTAATGCAGCGAATTGATCAATTCGGAAAGAAAGGCATCCAAAATTTAATCATATGCATATATTGTATACTAATGCAGTGATAAACGTGCATTCTTGGCTACAGACTACTTTATATTTGCAAACTGTGAAATGGTATTTCTTAAGTAATGTTATTAATTTATCATTGAACATGATTAAGCTCCTTTTTTTTATTAAATTAAATAAAAGAAAAGAATTCCTACATAATTGCTCAAAATATCTAATGGGCAATAAAGTTCTTTCTAACAAATAAAAAAGAATATACAACTCATTATCTTTACTTTTATACTTTTAAATATTGTAAGATTCCCCTCTTCTTTTTCTTTCTTTCTCTTACTCTTCTTTTTTTTCCCTCTACTCCCTCTCTTTTTCTCTCTCCTTTTAATCATCTTAAATATGATAAATAATCGACATGTATTAAATGTTGTGTCGAAGAAAACTGAAAATATCAATTCGCAACTAATTAGAAACGGGATCTATTTTCGACCGTAGTGGATACCGCGGAATTGAAATTTCAGCATGTCATTTTAAAATAAGTCGTCAACTATGTCACTAGCTAGTCAATCCCTTGATAATTCAAAGAACTTTTAACTGCAACCTTTATAACTCCCGCGGTAGATTCCGCCTCTCTCTTCTCCCGTCAAACCCGTCCAAGGAGCGCTACTTTCTTCCGCCCCCTTTACGACTGGTCTACTCTCTCTTTACGGAGCTGTACATCCTAAATAATTGATCCTAACGTAGTTGCCGGTGTTTTTATAACTGTTTTACCGCTCGCTCTCGCCACTGTGATATATATTATTTAGTCGTTGGTTTTTAAAGCGAAGTCGTCGGGGCGTAGAGGTGCGAAAAGACTGAAGGCCTATTCGTCGCCGCGCGTCTGCAGAATTAAAATGTATGCCAACGGTCGTCGCTACCAACATTCAATTAAATCACCGGATTTCGCACCAGCGCCATTAACCGCGGCGAGTAATCTCTTCGCGGAATAAGAAAATGGCTATTGCAAAGATTGTATCTCTCCTCTCCTCTCTCTTTCTCTTTTTCTTCCATCTTCATAACAGTCCTTATCGGATTATATAAGAAGAGGTCCATATTCCCACTCGATCGAACTTCAATATGCAATATAGAACTCCTGGGCATGTTTCAGTAAATCAAATTATGCATACTGATACGGAGGTATCGATTACTCCATTCAAGTCGAATGATTTGTATGTAAACGAGATACAACTTTTTTCTGATATATAAACGATATATATATTCTCTCTTTCCCTCTTATTCCCTCTCTCTTTAATATTTTTAGCAAGTAACACCTTTATATGAATTATTCGCGAAATTATTCAGAAAACCTATATCCCCTTCAATTCGCGTAGTCGTCCGTACAAACACAATACGTATATTCTGTCAGACATTTTTACAGCTGCTCGTATCCGAAAAGCCTCGTTTTTCCACCCTGCCCCCTTCCCTGAATTTCTTTTCCATTGCTCAAATATTCACGATTTGTCAACTCCCTTAAATTATTCATTTCCCGCAGGTATCTTTGTTATCTTATCGATAAGTCGAAAGATGAAGGACAAGTGGATTCCGATAGGAGTCGCCGCTTCCTATCTTCGCTCCGTCTTCCATTCTCCGTCGACCTACCCCGTTCCTCACTTCTAAGAATGAAGGTGTAGAATGCAGAATGCAACGTCGTGCTCTTGCAGAGAGCACTTTGACACGGCCCCACGGGTACATTACTAGGATTGCTGCCACCAATTGAACTCCCCCAACTTGCCGAGACCCCGGCCTGAGTCCCTTATATCTGCAAACACAGCCGCCCGAGGCGACACCGCCGTTCAAACACTCAATCGCTCGATTCACAACGTTGAAGTAACTTGAAATTCTCCATTGTTAACGTTATTTGACTTATCCGCGCTGATGCTGGCGCTGATCTCTATAATAGGTAATAGCGTGAAAGGATATTCATGTGCCGGTATTGTTCGGTTAAGTTTTGCGAGCACCATGATTAACGCCCCTCCCCCATTTATCATTATGTCATGTTTGTAATATATCAACAGATTGTATAGGTGTCAATGAGAATGATACAAAATTTTTAATAAAATATTTCATGTGCAATTTGTAAATTTAAAAGCCGTTTTTTCTACATTTTTAATCTGACGCAAACTATTGCTTCGATGAAGAAATGAAGAAAAAACTCAAAATTTACTGACGCTGATAATTTTTGATGTTACATATTAATCTTTTATAAGATAAATTTACTGTCTATTATTTAGATTAGCAGAGCTATTATTTATTTTTATTTGTGACAGTAAAACTGATCGTGCTGTGTAAAAATAGGTATTATCTAACTTGTTTAGAGATTAGAAATTAAAGTTATTTAAAAATCGTGTAGGTATAATAAGCGTAATATCTATTGCATTTTTAGTTTTTTTTTCAGTACTGTTGCATTCCACGTACTATGTGAACGCTATCCTGCGATATGTTCAGTCCCACGTGTATGATGCTGAGCTACTTTGTGCGTTATTTATGAATATTTATAAAGTCTCGCGCGTATAAAAATTGTATCAAAAAATATACGCATTTCTTACTATTCTGTAAAACAACATTACATATAATTCTACACTTATAATATAGAATTAATGCAATTTCGTAACGTGAATTAATTATCTAAATACACCTGCGCTTAGACAAATATACTTATATTTTAATACGTTGACACGATTGTTAGGATATAAAAAGCAAGGTAAATAAGATGCTGTTGTCCAAACGGATTCTATTTGCTATTAACTACAATGGTCCCGCCCATTTATTATTCTTATTTTTCTTATATCAAAAGACTGAATTTACTCGAATTCATTCACATTCGCGGGCACTATATCGGTCGTACACGGGAAAGAAACTCTCTCGTCGGGCATACGACCGATTACACGTCATCGAAATCCACGATCGAGGGATCTCGGGTAGCGATCGTCGGACAGATATATCCTCTAATACACGGCTTCTCGCGCCCATAGTACCACTTTATACGACCGAAATTCCCAGTAAGATGCAGGAGGACACCGGCAGGGCGGGGAGGAATTCGTAATACGGAGGGCCGCTCTACGACTCCGTTGGGAGGAATTCCGGGGTACGTTTTAAATTGCTGCATCCCCAACCTTCTTGTTTATGTATGCTACCGTGTTTCTTATTCTTGTGCGGCAGCGAAGGAGAGCGCGCGCCCCCCTAACTTTATGTGCACAGTGCCGACATAAGTATGCAATCTATGCGTCGGTGTGGCCCGCGTGGATACGTGTAGGTGGGACATGTGTATGTGTACATATGTTCGTGCATATGCACGTACGGTGTGTGCGTGAACGCGCGTGTATATGTATATATGCGTGAAAGCGGCACGACTGTAGCCTAAGGAAAACGTGCCACACACGCGTAACGTCGCGCGCGCACGTACGTGTGTATTGTATGGCGAAACGTGGCCCTATGTTTTCTCCCGCCGTGTATTTGGACTCCCTGCGATCCGCGCGTTTCCTCCCGTGGATTCTTTTCGTGTTTCGAACAGCCCAGACTCTCTTCCTTCGTATTTCCACCCTCACCACCACCGCCACCGGGGCGCACTCTTTCGTTCCTATCTCTCCGCCACAATTGCTGTAATCTACGATCTAGGGTGGTGGATTTAACTGTGGATCTCAGCCACGGTAATTTGTAAAGTTTTTAATATTGCAAGCTCTCGAACGAAAACGACCGTGTGGAAATGATTGTCTAAAAACGATTAAAGAATTAAAGGATGACGAAGATTCAATATTCGAGAATTAATTTAATAATTTTGTATAATCTTATTAAATTTGTGTAATTTAATTTGATATATTATTATTCGATTGTTAATCATTTTTGCGAAATACTAAACATCAGTTTATTATTTTATTCTAAAAAATTATGTTATGACAAAAAAAAATTAAAAATTTAAATAATAATGACATGTTTCGCATTTGCATCTAAATAAAGAAAGATCCGTTTGTAAAATTGTTCTAATCATGAATCATGAAATTCATTATTATGAGGTACAAAAAAAAATTTGGCAATTATAATTAATTACTTCTATTAGGAGAGATCTTCCATTTTATTTTTTTATATTATAAGATACGCTCGAAAATTTGTAATTTAATATAATAAAATTAAAATAGTATTATGCAATTCAATAATTATTTTAAATATAACGATAAAATATATATTTTTTAAATCATGATCAAAATAAAAACAAAAAGATTTCGGAAATTTTTCTTTTGTATAATTATACTACATCAGTACTATTCATTTTTCATTAAAGTAAATAATTATCAAGCAAATGACACGTGCAATACCGATACTTTTATTGATGAAAATGTCTGCACAACAGTGTCTGTAAGTAAATATTTTATCAAGTAACATCTTTATATTTACCAGCATCAGAAGTCTCGTATTGTCCTTGAATCGCGCAGTCATCCATACAAACATTATACATAATTCCATTATATAAATACATTTCTTAAATTATAATAATAAATATAATAAATATAATTGTCAATTTTTAATAAAACCTTCTTAAAATAATTTTTACAATAATTTTTTAGTTCCTGTATTTTTAAATACTGTCACAATAAATTCATAGTTAGAAATTGAATAAGCCATAATAGCTCGCGTGCGTAAATCTTAACATTTATTCAAATAAAACAATCATAAAACAATCATATATTAATCATAGACGTTATGATTTGTCAATTGTAAATGCTATATCTTCACGCGTCTTTTTTCTCTTATATCTATATATTGTTAAGAGTGTTTTATTTAAAAAAATGTTTCGAATATTTATTTGTCTAAAATAGTTTTACCGATTTGAACTGTTATTGCATTCAACTTTTAAATTTTCATGTTTATTTGTCACATTTTTGTCTCTTTCTTTCTTCTTTTCTTTTAACAAATAAAACCTTTAATTTAACAGAAAATAGCAAAATTAAAATGATTCTTTTGAAAAAGTAAGATTTATATATTTATCACTGTAATAAAAAAATTATAATATTCGTAATAAATAAAATTTTTTTATCATTTTAAAAATAATATTTTCTTCATAATTATCATTTTGCTGATAATTATGAAGGAAGTTATCAAATATACTTGATGCAAGACACTTTTTTGGATTCCGTAAGACAGAAATTATCACAATTCATTGATATGCATTTTTAATATTGAACTTCTTAAATTTCATATAATACATGTCGTATTCTGATAAAAATGATTTACATTAAAAAGACCACGTTAACTCTTGTACTATAAAACGTGATTAAAAATATTAAACATTAATAAAACTGTTATTATACGCTTGGCAAAACTATATAACGACATGTATAAAATTATATATATGTTAATTATTAAGCGTGGACGCAACGTTGATATAGTGCATCATTCTTGTATTTTTATGAATAACTAGAGTACAGTAATATTCTTTTCGTAATTATTCTTTTATGATGTTTTCCACATATACTTCATGTATTATGCATAAAAAATATCATCGTTATTTAGCAATTTGCAGAAATAAAGGTTACAATAAAAAGAAATCATATTCTTATATTTATATCTTATATGTATCTATTAATTTCGCTTCACCTTTTCTCTCTTCGTATGTATATTTGATCATTTGATTAATGTGTAACAACTGTATTTCAGATATACGTACCTATATGTAATGTATATTCACGTTCAGGTTCTATTAACCTTTCTTTTACATAATAATAAATTAATTCTTAGCAGACATTAGACTCTATAAGAATCTCTTAAATATCACGACATCACATTGTTTTAATTTTGAATGCATTACTTCGCGTGATTAACCATAGATATATTCGACCAATATATCAATAACTTCACAGACTTTCTTTTTCGTTCCCCCCCCCCCTCTCTCTCTCTCTCTCTCTCTCTCTCTTTCTCTCTCGTTACCTTCTTAATATCGTCAGAAAACAATTTTTGCCAAGGTACCTTTGTACGAAACAGCTGCGCAGCGAATTGTGCTCCTGGCCACGAACATCCGGCATTATACGAACAAACAACGTAAGCACAGCAGCAAGTGGAGAGATAGAGATGTAGTGGCTAGGCGTAGGTTTTGATGGTAGCCGTTGGTGCACGGCGATGTGGTATACGTGGTAGGTCGGTTAGGGCAGGCCGGTTGGTCGCGGTGCGCGGGACGGCAGAGGGAAGGTTTGGATATCTTGTCGAGGATAGGCTGCCGGGTGCAAGTAGGTTTAATATTTGATACCGCGGGCTGGTCATCCTGCCGAGGCGATAACACAGGCCCCGCGGGAACCTTCCGCCCAACCATCCCTCGGAAAACGACTGCCGCCAAACTCGCACAGTGTCCCTCCGCCCTACCGTACCTACCCTCTGCATCCCGACGATTCTCTCATCTGCGTCCTACGTATGCCAACCTTCCTATCCATCTCTTACCGACCCATTCGTTTTTTTTTTTTTTTTTTTTTCCCTTTAGAGCTTGTCTCGAAAACCCGTTGTAACGACACAATGGGGTTAGTAT
>NW_017259590.1:1343665-1345025 GCF_001594045.1 Atta colombica
TTTTTTTTTTTTTTTTTTCCCTATAGAGCTTGTCTCGAAACGCCGTTGTAACGATCTATGAGGTATAGTAGCGCTTTTCTCTTTTGGTTCCGTCTTTCAACTTCCGACTTCCGATGCGAAGGACGATTGAGTGTAAAGGCGAAATAGCCGATATTACTCACTAACGGAATAAACTGTTTACTGTGCGGTTCATGTGAAGCTTACAAGTAGACTGACCTGTCAGATCCTGACGCCATTCGTAAGAATTATCCAAAAAAATTTGCATAATAAAATATTAGTATATATTATAATTTTTTTATCTATGAAAGGCGATCAACGTATATTAAATAAGTAAAGACATAATATATATAAAAAAAGGTCAATCTTTGTACAGGTCAGTTTCATTGGTATCCGAAGAATCATATATAGTAGGAGATGGCTTTATTCGTTTATTCGATCGACTGAAATCCCGAAGCCTTGCGGGACTAACAGAGGGGTCCTGAACTACGAAGGGTTCACGGTACGTTAAAAATTTATTATAAAACAGCTCGCACAAGTCTGCACTTAGTGCGATGATTTACTAGTCCAAATTTCCACATACACGTGGATAATATGTATTGTATTAACACTGAGAGAAATGTTTGAAAATATTATCATTATTAGCATTATATATATGTGTGTAAATAATAGTATAGATTAATTAAGTTAATTTCATGATATATAGAATATTAATAAAAAAATAGTTTCTATCGAAGTATTATATGTATATTTATTTCTCATTATATATCTTTTTTCGAGATAAGCTTGACTATATTATTTTCATATCGTATTGTTCATATATACTCAATTATATACTCAAATAATCGTTATTCTTATAATAGCTTATTATCCTATGGATTTAAGAGTAAATGTATTTTGTAGAGTAAACTGCTAAAAAAACAGTGTTAAAATGTTGTTGGTAGAATCAACAAATGAATACAACAAATGGCGTCTCCCTACTGTCATATTCTTTTGTCGCTTTAATTACAGTTTTGACTACACATGTGCTTCAAGGCTGTTTTAATGATAGCTTTTAATGCTTTTGCGTGACTTGAGTATTTCAAGGGACGGTACGAGAAATGAGCGGGATGTATAATTATAATGCCAACTGTATAAGATACCTATTTTTAACATAATTCATATTTTGCCCATCGTCGCACATATTTCGTTTCTTTAGTATCATTTTGTCATTGTGAACGTGATATAAAAATAAAAATTCTACTAGCAGTCTTACATTTGTAACATTAAATAGAAATTTATTGAGTGCCCACAGTTTTCATTTGCTAAACTATATATACATACACATATATACATACATATACATATATATATACATATATAT
>NW_017259590.1:1345125-1346575 GCF_001594045.1 Atta colombica
AAGTGAATGAGTTTAAATAAAGTTCAAAAAACATTAATTCACATTTATACAGCGTAATCAGTTATGTGTAACTGCCGGATGTTAAAATTTATACATTTCAAATGAAAATTGCATGCAATGTTATTATGGACGGAGCAAATAAGCGTTTAATTTGAGAACTGTGCACATGCCATTGCACTTGCTCTGTGGTATTAAGAAATATATTCTGATTAATTTGATATAAATGTTATATTAATGCGAATTAATGAATTTTAGTTATTTCGACATTTCGTCGTGATCATTTAAAACAAATTTTACTGCGCAATTTCTGCGTTCGGTACACCCTCGTAAAGGTTTAATGCGGGAAACACAAATACATGTGTATCGTTCAGCATACAGCAGTATGAAGAATATTGTGACCAATTTTTGATAACAATATAAATGTTGCAACAATACGGATTAATAAATTTCGGTTGTTTTGTCAGTCCCTGCACTATTAAATAGAGATTTAAAACAGATTTTATATACGTTATTTCCCCGCGGTTGAAGCATTGATTTCGCCTATCGCTCATCTGGAACGGCAGCGACGTCAGATTCGAGCGAGTTTTCTTAGAAAGAAAAATACAAAATAGCACATACACTTATACATGTATATAGGACGAAATATGATTTTACTAATATGTCAAGAGCGTCGTGACAGCGAGTTTCGCTTGGGCCAACGAAAGTGCGATATGATATGTACAGATGTAAGAAAAAAAAAATGTCATCCGTTTTCGTACTGACGCGCGCACGACGCGTGAGACTTACTTGGGGATGAAGTTCATCCCAACGACTTTTCCAACGAAGGAAAAGTGTGTAGCGAATGATGAAGAGATAGATTGAACGAGATGAGAAAAAGAAAGTGCACATACCTATGTGTACATGTTAATTATATAAAGATAAGAGAAAGAAAAAAGATTTATCATTTATGCTAACGAGGTAAAGACTTATAATAAACATGTATTTATATATGCAAGTATTTATGTAAGTCGCTCCCATGTTTATTATAATCAGTTTATTATAATGTTTATATAATCTTCGCCAAAAACGTAGTGATAACGCGCATTATAATATTTGCGTATATCACGTGAACACACACGCGCGCGCGCGCGTGTGTGTGTGTGAGAGAGAGTGCGCGCGCGTGTATGCGTGTGTGCGTGTGTGAGAAAGAGACCGATAAGGTAGTTGATATTCGCTATGAAGAAGAAAGATGAGCCGGAAGAGGTTACAGAGATACACCGGTGAAAAGACAGGGAAGGTAAAAGAGAGAAAGATGGACTTGGTTCAACTAGAAATATAGAGAGAGGGTGCAAAGAGGATCGAGCGCGAGCAGCGGCAGCGACAGCGGCGGCGGCGGCGGCGGCGGCGATGACGACAACGAAGCTCGATCTCTTTCAAAACAATTACGCATTCTTCTATACCCGTTCTCCCA
>NW_017259590.1:1346675-1348864 GCF_001594045.1 Atta colombica
GGTGAAGGGATGACGCACACATACACTTACGCAGAGACGAATACACGCGGGGAAGGATGGACAAACGGGTGGTCGCGGTTAGCGACACCCATGCGAGGCCTGAAAGCAAGGGCAAAGATGGCCGACATGCATGAGATTAGGGGCGCAAGCGTAACCGCGCGAGGCTCCGCCCCCGTTCGGCGAAGCTCTCCGTTTTGCTGGCTGATACCGAGCTCACCCCCTTTGCTCTCCCTCCCGTACATGAGTGCGAACCCTAGCATCGTGGGCAAGCGCCACGCTGCCGCATCATCCAGGACCACCAACCCCCGCTGCAACCCCACCAGTACCACGTACACGGACAGCGCTCCTACCATCCCCCTGGAAGAGTTCATCCGCGAAACGCTCCTCGCTGGCCAGTCAGCGCCAAAAAGTGCAGAGCTTCGGGACAAGAGTCCGTGTCCTACCCTGCGCGTAATCTTTAAACCCTTGTATATGGCAGTGACGAACCGGTGCTCCGTCTCTTTCCCTCCACCGGTGTCACCCCGGGAGTCTTGTGGGACACGAAAAATTTGGTGACTTCATCGCTCAGTGGATCGCCTCAATCGGTTTCCGGCGGCTCTTCTTTGGCGGGAACGTTGAACCGTAGGGTGGACCCTGGTGAACATCGAGTGAAGTGTCTGGTAGCGGTGCAATCGATCTTAGTTTCGTGGAAAGGAAGGTGCTCGCGAATACGCGATCGTTGGTGATCATCGTTGGTTGTCATCGGTAATAACACACACAGTTTCTTAGTTGACTGTGTAGTTATGCGAACAGTGATGTTCCATCAGTGTCCAGTCTAAACTGACGATCGAGATGTGGAGTCGCGGATCTCCAATCTTTTCCGTCGCTTTACAGATGGACTGATCTCTCGGCCGAAACCGACGATAAGTGGGTGCATCATCGTGGAGATCTTTTGATGCTGAGATCTTTTAATCATATCGGATTATCGTATCGGTGCGTTCTAAACGATTCGACTGGACGTGGCTCCATTCGATTCGGCTCACTTTCCACGGTGAAAACGTGAACGGTGTGAACAACGTACTCTATTTGAAATCACGCTTCGACATCCAGACAATTTGATCACACAGATGCGAATGCGTCTTGGAAGCAAGAAGCGCAGCCGTCGCTGCTGGTGTCACGCTTATCGTTCCGTCTGAGGGTACCGATTCGGGAATCAACCGCGGACCCCTAAGCCGGGATAGGCTTAGCGGCACGCAGAATGATGTACTCGCCGGACAAGATGATGGGGAGCAAGGGACTCCACGGGGCACCGATCACCGCCCCGGGATGCTTTCCCTCAGGGAGATACTCGCCGCCGCCTTATCGTGCCGCGCCGGATCCAATGCCGCCGCCGCCGAGGCGATGCATGCCGAATTCTACGGTGAGTGAAATTACTTGTTTCCCACTACATTTTGCCAATTTTACGTATCTTTCCTCGATAATAGCATCGAGGGTCAAACTTTTCGCAAGAATCTTCATCATCATTATCTCGAATTGCGGCGTTATCCAATATAGTTGAGATGTAACGTGATAAATGAATTAATATTCACAATACTAAGATGGGACGTTTTTTTCTCTTTATAGAGTTATATATTATCTCATTGTTCTCTCTTTCATATTTTATTGTACTAGAAATAGAAGTACTTTATACTGTACTAGAAGAAATCAAAATGTGTCGAAGCAATTCTAATACAAAAATCTTTTTATATATACATATTTATGTAGCAATAGATGAAAAAATAAATTCTTTAAAATTTTTTAACTATAAGCCAGCGTGTATATTAATCTAACGCAGTTGTCATATTATAGAGTGAATGATATAAAATAATAAAAAATGATAAAATACAACTTACTGAATGTTTCTTAAGTCAGTCTTAAGTTTTCTGGTAATCGCATTACATAAAACGTTTCATGAATATTCTAATGTGTTCAATAATAAATGAAGTTTAACTTCATTCATCGATTATGTCTCTTGCTTCGATGAAGAGACAGTAAATCAAATCAAGATTTCAAAAAAAGCGCATATAGCGTCGGTACTTGCTTCTAAAATTTTTAACAATAAAAGTTGAAAGTAGTATCTTTTTTTTAAAAGATCTTTTTCTACTCTTATTAATTCAATTCAAAGTATTCAATTATTCAATGAAATAAATATTTAAATAATACTGACCAAT
>NW_017259590.1:1348964-1364155 GCF_001594045.1 Atta colombica
AAAATTATCATAAATTAATTAATTCGTTAATGAAATCAAAGAATAAAAAAATATATTCTAAAAGACATTAATACTATGTCGTCAAAAAAAATGAAAAAGAATGAATTTGAATGAATAATCTAACCAAAGGTCATAATAATCTAACTATAGTATATAGTAATTGCATATAATTTTGCATCATAGCAATCAAAGGCAGAAAGTTAACCAATATTATTTAGCGTTTCTAAAATACAATGTATAATATACATTTTAGATTTAACTCGCTTAATGCATTGTATAATCTATGCGACGTACATGAATGTATTCGTGATTACATTGTATTATTTACCGCGCATGCAATATTACACGTGTTATTGTAGGACTGATATGCAATCTATTTGCAAATATTTAAAATACGTTTAAAATGATGAACTGAAAAGTAAAACGTAAGAATACGACACTATGGAACATTTAAAGAAGGTGGCGAGTCGTTGAAATTTCTCTCTTCATTCGTTTTCATTGCCCGACACTTGACCGCGTCGGCATGCTGTACACTCATATTTCTCATACTTACTGGTGACATGTAGACATACTCAATTTTAGTGCGAATATATCTATAAATATAACTACAGGAATAATATCAAGAATACGTACGAACTCATGTTTCTTTTTATATATTCATGGAAAGATCAATATTTCTTCCAAGTTGCGTCTATATTTATAAATCATCGCCTTTCTGATAGTCTGGATCCGTTTCTTCAAAATTGTATTTAACTAATGAAACAAATTCTAAAGAGGTTTTTTTTTATTGTTTTTTATATGTATTTTAAGCTCAAAAATAATTAAGCAAATCCACCAGATATTCCATTGTGTTTTTAAAATTAGTGTGCATTTGTACAAATTAGAGAATTATCATATAATTCTCATATAATTTCAAATCTAAATCATATAATTATCAAATAATTAATTATCATTGGAAAATGTATAAAAATATAATTGACAAATTATATTTTTTCAATAATAATAGCATCATAAATGTAGCTACTATACTAAAAAAATTTATATCAGAATTATATTTAATGAAAAATAGATATGAAAGTAAAAGAGACATTTCAAAATTGCTATTACCGTTTACCGCTTACTAATAATAATACCATAAACCACTTATAATAATAATTTTACTTATAATAATAATTTTACGTGTAACATATAATAAATACTATTAGCATAAATACAGCAATTTAAAATGATTGTAAAACTATTAAAACCATTACAGTTACTGAAAATTCCTATTTCTATAAAACAATTTAATACACACATTTAATTTAAGTAATATTTAAAAAAATTTTCATCGCGATTAGTTCTTTTTAAGTTTTTTTATCTCTTTTGAAAAGCAACATGTATTGTGTGTGTGGAAATTCTATAAATTCCTAAAACTATAAATATACTTTAAAAGATCAACTCTTTTTCACTGGTGAGTGATTCTACTTTTAGATTTGAAATATGTGCAATTGGTCTGAAGATTCTTTTATAATAATAAAAATAATTTGACGAATAAAAGAGATTCTAGGCCATTCCAATTTTTTTTTTATCAAATTATTATAGTTATAAATAATATTCCCTTTATAACATAGTAGTAAAAAAAAACTTAACAATTTTATCAGAAATATTTAATATTTATCAGAAAATATACATAATTGTATCTGAGATAATAGCAGTTTAATACATTTCACTTGCCCTGTACAGATATAAGCGCTACTTTAAATATAATTTAAAAAAAAATCATTGAACTCTTGAACGAATCTAATTAGAAAACCACGAATAAGTATTTCAGTCACTAATATTGATACGATTAAATGTCGTTTCAATTTCGAGGAATTTTTAAAAAAAGATTAATGTGTGTTACATATTGATAATTTTACAAAAAAGAAAACTAGTTGTCTTATAACGAATTCGATTGAAACATTCAGTGCATACTGATACATATTAAAGCCATTGTATAAATTGACATAAAGATGTGTATTTAATATAAATATAGGAATCGGTTAAACTATGAAATCCTCTATACACTATACTGTAAGATAAAATGTGTATTTTATAATTCACAATATTTGCATTGCACTTTTACATTTAGATTAAAACAATGGTTTTACAATAATATGCACTCTCTCTCTCTCTCTCTCTCTCTCTCTCTCTCTCTCTCTCTTCTCTCTTCTTTGTCTCTAATGCGTCCAATCGAATTTTAGCAGTAACTGATTTAATAACACTAGTGTGACACTCAGATAATGAAGAGGGTCTAATTGATAAAGAAAAAAGACTGACAGCGCATTGTAATAAATAAATAATTTTTTACTTTATAAACTTAAAACAAGTTTAATTTTTATTTTTAAGAATTTGTAAAAATTCTTCTTTTCATCTTTTCATATGTAGAGACGAACTCGGAGAACGATGTCAATCCTTTTCTAATAAGTTTAGCTCTCTAATTAGGCCAATCGAACAAATGACTGAATATCATAACTGAATTTAAATTATTATTTACTGTGAATACCATTGTGAGTATAACAATTAATCACAGTGATCTGATAGCGTTAAATTGCATTACCGAGCTGTCGTAGATGCAGATTTGGTCAATGCAAAAGTGAAATTAGTAGGGGAAATATCCGTAGCGATAGAATTTGTGTCCGGCGAGAAACGCTCAATAAAAATAACTTTCGATTCGCGATGCGGTTAAAATTAAACGTCTCAAGGTTTCATTTAAATCATATTCTACGATTTGTCGAAGCGCTGCATTTAGAGTATGCACGTAGGTATCGAGCGATATGTTTTTCTATCAAGGTCGAAAGAAATATCATTAAACGAATCATTTACAAATTATATCGCGAGAGAGAGATTGCGTTGTCGGAAGACTTTGACTTATCAACAAGAGGAATCTGAACGTATGTACGTGTCAAAAAGCCTTCTCTTTCTATGCAAGAATATTTAAAATGAAAGGAGAAATTTTTGATATTATAACGACGAGGATTAAACCGCTCGAGTAAAGTCTAGGATCTGAGCGGATATCGATTATTTTAATGTCTTACAACCCCTACGGCAAGTTTACTTAGTTGTGAATATGCCGCTAACTTTACCTTACTCTGTTAGTCCTTATAAATTTAATAAGATAGAGACATGAAAGCATTCGTCATAATTTTTAATATCTATGAAATAATCGACGCAATTTTAAAAAAATATATAAGTTTATATAAAACAAGCTCGATACTTAAAAATATTATTTCTATTGTCCTTTACTTTTCTTTCAACAATTCTTGAAACAATGGCCTGTTGCTAGTACTTGTAACTCTCTAACTCCTTCTACAGCAGATGATTTATGGAAATCACACGTTTCTCAAACGTTTAACGTAGCAAAGTAAATCAATCCTGACGTTCAATTTCAATCTTGGCATTCAATTTCAAGATTTCATTATTTATTAATTACGTAAAAGTGTATAATAATTTCTTTACAACTTAACACATTGTGCAAATGACATAATTTAAATAAGAAAGGAGATAAATATAATGAATTTTATTCCCCATTTATATTTACAGTATCTATATATAACAATTTAATTATATCTTTTTGCTATGTAAAAGAAAAAAAAGAAAAAAGATCTTATTTATCTCATTTTGATCCTATTCCTCTCATCAAGTCAACTCATCCTACTTTATGGCAACACTTCTAATATTCATAAAATTCTCGAAATTATCTAAAAATCAATCAGGAATCAATCACGTTGAAGACACGTTTTCTTCTCTATCCATTTCTCCAGTCGCGCTCTCATCTCCCTTGTCCTTCTTGTCCTTCACTTTTCTGATCCCTCGGCAGACTTGTCCAACTACCGAGGTTGAAACCAAAACCATATCGAACGACCAAAGCGTCGAGTTCCCTCCCCCGTAGCGTCGGTGCGATGCGTTCCCTGGGCTACATCGCGGGCTCCGCAGTCTTTAGTTTATTCATGTGACGTAATAGGATAAAAACCGTCGCTACGAGCTGAGTGCCTAGATGAGATTACAGCCGTACTGTTACACCCGGTAACGCGAATCCGATGTAATCGCCCCTTCCTTTGATTTTTCTGTTCAGTTCTCCCGATAACACGCGAGAGGTGGCTTCGCTCGGAACCCATCCCGGTGTACTTATACCATCACTCCTTCATCACCTCCCCTTCATCGTATCCCTTCTACCTTTTTCATTTCGCTCGCATACTAATGCTTTATCGCCTTTTTCTTCTGAATACGATTTTCTAAGTACGAGTATCGGACACGACTAATCCTGTGATTGAGCTGTGAAACACCGAACCGGAAACATTCAGGCATAAAACACTTTTGACACATTCCTTCAAGTGCTATATATATTTAATCCTACGAGGAAAAGAGAATAGGAACTATCGATAATATTAAAAATCCGTATTTAAAAAAATAAAAATTTGCATTTCAAAAGCCATAAATCAACAATTTATTCGTCTAAAAACAGATGAATAAATAGATTTCATCAATTTATTATTCATCAATTATTCATCACTATAAGTCGTCACTCGTTTATTTAAAATCTGTTCTTTTAATTTTTATGAATAAAAACAGTCAGATGCACTATTTTTTACAGCTATATTTTGAGATCAATCTAAAATGCCAGATCACCAATAAATATGTTATAATCTTCAAAAGCTATACGAACATTAAAGCAGCTAATATTATCTTGAGATCAATTCAAAGAGGAAGAAAATAAGATTGTAATTTTCAAATATTATAAACTTTTTCAGAGATTCGCTGATAAAATGGCAACAATCGATCGGTGATTACTGGTTATTTGGTGTACATTTATTGTGATACCGCGCAAGCGCATCCAAGCGGATGTTCGCGGTTAAAAGAAAGTATCGATGAAGGTCGGTCGTTAATTGTCTATCGCTATTAATTGTCTATGAGCATCAGGCGTGGTTTTCACCTACAGTGTTAATTATCTATGATAATTAATACAGGAATCCATTACATATTCATCGGCTTGATGGTAATTATTCACGCTTCGTTGGATGTTACTTTGCATGTTTTCTGGTTGACGAACCTTTCATTCGGGTGGCGTATTAATGATCCGGCTTAATAAACGCAGCTACTCTTTTTACACGTCATTAATCTTTTAATTTTGCCACTCGCCGCAATGCAGTCGAACTTTGATATCAAGCACATTTGGATGCTGTGTATGCATTATTCATTGCGCGTCCATGTCGTGGTGGCAGATGAGTGATGCTTGTTTTATAACGACCTAATTTTTCTTATCATTGTACAAAAAAATGATAATACGTTCAAGAAAGTCCTCTGTACACAAACACACACACACACACACACACACACACACACACACACACACACACACACGCACGCACACACATACACACATGCTGTACAATTCTACTCTTTTCTGTCAGAAGATAAAAAAGAATATGTAATAAGAACATATATAAAAATTTTGTTTAATAAATTGTTATCATAATTTATTAAAAAATAATTTCTTAGAAAATTTCCTATTCAATTTTAAATTTTTTATTCGCTTATATATTTTCTAATGTATACTTTTTCATAAACAAAATTACTTTTTAATACTTTATTTCGATATGTATTAAACTTTCTTAATTTAGAGCTTCTGATTTGGATTTTATCAATACGATCTCACATTGACTAAGTCAATATATGTGAGACTCTAACTACTCTTTAACTTAACTTTATCCACAGGTTAACAATTCAATTACTAAGAAATATATAAGTTACTAATAAAATTCGATTAAACTAAGGTAGCCTTTATGTTACAACTGTGCTTCAAATCATGAACCTTCAGTTTAAAATAGTTTATCGATGAAATAGATTATCGATGAAAAAAAAAAGAGAAAACAAAGAATTTACTTTGCTTAATATATGATAACAATATGTAAAAGCATATAAAAGATGTTCTTCTTTCATATTGATTTTTATTTCATCTTTTCTCGTTCTCTCTCTCTCTCTCTCTCTCTCTCTCTCTCTTTCTCTCTCTTTCTTCCACTCTCTCTAATTTATTAAAAGAAAAATATTATTTGATACCAATATTATTATCTAGAAAATCACTATCAAATCGCTGAATCTATCGATATTACATCAATTTAGATTGCATATTGATTAATATCAAAATTATCTAGATACTTAGTCTCTGCTAATAACGAATGCGAAAAATAATTACAAATTTCTAAAGTAGCACTTTTTGCATTCACATATAAGCAATTTTCTAATTTTACTTTAAAACTTAATAAAAATAGAGAGAGAGAGAGAGAGAGAGAGAAAAGGAGAAAGAGAAATGGTCTCAATTTACTAATATTATCTTAGACTTGAAAAATTTTGCTCTTTATATTCTAAAAAGATACTTTATATAATGATTCACTTAAAAAAATTGCACTTTTCAAACGTTATTATTTTATTTTATATAAATATTTAAAGAAACATTGGATTTGCAATTGACTAAATTGTTAATTGCACGCTACCAATTTCTCTTGAAAATTGCACAGAAAAGACAGCGACAAGCGATAAACATCACGTGAAGAGCCGCGGCCAGTAGCGATTATCGATTGGTCCTCTATATTCGGCATGTCATTATCAATTAACCATTGAAAGTAAAAGCTCTTTTGCTACTGGAGTAGTATATTGCATATCAAAATTGCTAGACACTATAGTTACTTTTTAATTGCAGTTTTTAATTGTATATTTTTTTTTATACGAAGAAATGTTGATTTTTTGATAGAACTTAACAGGTTGATCTATGTATTCGTTCTACAATGTTCTATTCAATTAACGCTATTTTGAAAATGCATAATTTTATTTGATAGAATCATTATACCATAAAATTTATAATAAAAAATTATATGCTAATTTTTAAAATAAATCATTACAAATTCTTTTATTCTTTTATTCTATTTAAAAAAGTATATCAACGTAAAATTGTTGAAAAGTACAAATTTTATGACATTTTATATTTTACTATAATTTATTGTATATTATATTTTAACATAAAATTCAATTCTTTCTAATAAAAATCTAACACGGACGACGGAGAAATAATAAATATTATTTTCACTTAATATTAACTTAAAAAAAAAATGGAAAAGAAGAGATTGTATTCTCGCTGAGTTAATTTTCTGAAGAAATCTTGATAAATGGTGACAAGACCATTGCGCTTCTCATCAAAATCTGAAAAGCGACATATGTGTAGCGTCGTGACAAGCGATTGTTCGTGCACGACACGGCGGTAGTAAGGCGACAATTAACGTCAGAAGTGCTTCACGGGGCGGGTTTGAACTATTTTATGTGCGGGAGGATGGCTCGCTGGAGGAGTGAAGGGACGCTCGTAGCCGTGCATTACGGCGTATACGTGCCACGGCTCCCCGCTCGGCCACAAGATTGCATAATCGATATGCGGCCTACACCTGTGCCTCTCCACGAGTACGCACCTGTGTACGAACAAGAAAAAAAAATGAAACAATGTTTGCGTGTGTGCATGTATGTATACGTGTGCGGTGCTCGAAAAAGATTATTCGTGAATATTCACCGCCGCTGGAATATTTGTGTCATCCGGCCTGCCGAACTAAACTGACTCACTTGATAAATAGTCATGCAAATCATTACGCAAAATGATTTCAAATAGATTGCCAAATTTCAATTTGAATTTTTTACAAAAGTATCGAGTAAGTAAATAGTATTAGTAAATATTATTATTATAGTTTCTGAGTTATGTATTTGAAAATAAAAGATTTTCATAAATTGCAGAGAAATAAAAGTGGATAAAAGTGGATAACAAAACTATATTTTTTATTTAATTTATAAAGTAAACTTTGTTTAAATGGAGATTTAATTTGAGGCACAATTATCTAAATGCGTGTGTGTGTGTGTGTGTGTGTGTGTGTGTGTGTGTGTGTGTGCGCGCTTTTCGTGTTGAATATTAAAAAGTTGTAAAAAAATTGCAAAAATCAAATTCGATTACATTTTTAAAAAAGAGGAATTTTCAACTACCTAAAAATATATCTGCAGAGAGAGAGAGAGAGAGAGAGAGACAAAAATAGATAGATAGATAAAAGCATTTATTGCTGCTCTAGGACAAGCCCTCAAAGAGCAGAATTGAGTAAGTTATATAGAGAATGGATTTAAACAAATTTTGACATAAATACATCTAGATACTATCAGTAATTAAGAATTAATAATTCACACGCCTATAAAATTTATTATTATAAGAAAGAGTCATTACATCTTCCGTTTAGAAATAATAGAGAAAAAAATTTGAACATACAAAGAGTAGCAGCGCAGAAATATTACTAGTCAATATGAAAAGCTAGTACAGACAATATTTACACGCGAAAAGAAAATTCGAGTTCTAAAAGAAATTTATTAGATTAAGAGTTCTAAAGAATTATATTGTATAGAATTTTTTTTTTAAATTAGAGAAAGAGAGAGAAAGAGAGAATTTATTAAATCAAGAGTAAAAGCTTCTTCTAACTTCCTCTCTTTATAAAATTATATTTTGTATCTACGAATAACCTATTTAATCGCTAGAATAAATTTGCGACGTCTCAACCTTGTTACGAATTTGGATATTTTATCATATATGTTATCCATGCTGTTACATATATTATTCGGTTCATTTTGAATTATAAAAAATTAAATTTCTAGTGACAGATATGAATGCTAGGAGAGAAATTAAAAGAAAGCAGCAGCGTGAGAAATTCTGACTCTGCTGACAGTGCATTGCTCGTCTACATCTACAAAATACTCCAAAGTACCGAGACACGTTGACGCCGGTCGAGTACGTCGATCATGGTCGTCCGCAATAGTGAGGGTAAAGTAGGTGGATAAGAGTAGCAATGAAATCGATGCATTCGCGCTGGATATCAATTGTTGTGCAGATATATGGGTAGATGTACCTAATCTCTTTAAAATTATGGTACGTTGCGAGGTATCACTTATTATGTATAAATCAACTTATTGTAATCAAGATTATAAACAATAAAATCCATGCATTTAAAATAGTTACAATGATTATGACAAAAATTAATTTTCTTTAATTTAAAAAAATCCTTTAGTGTTGTATTTATCAATTTAACAATGAATAGTATAATCAATTAATCAAAACAATTTTTACAAACAGTAGAAAGATTCTACTTTGGTATACAGATATCTAGTCGAGACCTAATTATGAAAACTCATCACGGATTTTTGTAAAAAATTATTTTTAATAAGCAATTAGTAATAATTAATTAGTCAAATAATTGTTTATTACAAATAAATCAATTATTCAGAGTGGAATAATTATTTGAAGTTTGAAGAATTACAAATTATTTCTATTATCGAACATTTCGTAGATTTTCTTTTGAAATAAATAATCTCTAATATATTAAAATTGTTTAAAAATTATAAAAGGAGTTAGATAGCTTAGCCCCATCACTACACGAAAACAGTTCATCGTTTCACGATCGTTTCACCTACGTTTTGCCGAATGTGTATCTCACTCTCTCTCTCTCTCTCTCTCTCTCTCTCTCTCTCTCTCTCTCTCTCTTTCTCTCTTTTTCTCTCTTTTAGTTGTAGAAGACCCGCGGACGATCCCGCACACGGGACGCTGGGGACACATAACACCCCCGGTTACATCCAATCACTCCTGATTTATATTTACTACTCACTTGGCCCCCTTATTTATTACGTTTCATGGAGACGCGTAGAACGAAAATGTTAATTTGCGCAATTGAAAATTATGGCGTACTACTATGGGTAAAGACACTCTTCGAAAATGTAATTCTAACAGAAAAGAGCACTATATATAAAAGAAGATAAAAGAAAGCTAGTTCCATGAATATCTCTTGAGGGGAGATCCGAGATTCTTTGACTACTAGTCAAAACTTACTAGTTTTTTATACTGCTATATCAGACCAACTTTCGACTTCTTATTTCTATTGTTATCATTAGTAAGAATTTAAAAAAAGGATATTGGAAGACTTAAAATAATTATGAAATAAAAACGTCAAACAGCTTTTGCATTTCATTGGATTGAGATACAAAAGAGATTTGTCATTTTTTAAATTTTGTATATTGTAAGAAAAGCTAAAAAATTAGTCTGTCAAAAAAATGTTTGCTTCAATTTTATATTTTTATTTTTCATAATTTGTTCTCAATTTCATTCTGCAGATGCGTGCACTATGCTATGTGTGTATGTGACAAATCTTTTGCATTAATTTAAGAAAGAGGAAAGCATTACAAATAAAATCTTCATTATAATATTCATTATAATATTCGTTTATAAAAATATTATTTATATATAAAATTCTACAAATAAGATTTAAATATAAGACATTTTATTTTTAATTCGTATTCCATATTATGAACACAAATCACTCTTCCAATTTCAATATCTTTGATTTTAACATATAAATAAGTCTAAATGATCAGCAGCTGCAGCAATACATTTTCAAACAGTTTCATACTTAACTTTGAAACAAATAATATGCGCATTTGAATCAAACGTAGTTCCATTTTCGAATTCCCTATAATAGTATCCACACAAATGTCACGCAAAACCTTGCAATATAGCTCGATATAAGGTTTGTAATATGTCTTGTGCCATGCGGCTTTTACACAGGTAAATCTATGTAGACCTTGCCTTCCACCTATAAATAAATCTACACGCGCGTGTACAAGTGCATGTAAACCGCCGTTCTGGACACCACGAGGGTCTTCTTGTCGTGTAACAGTGAAACGTGGATGGTTAGATAGACGAACGACACTTCCGTCTTGTCTCTCGAAGTTTCCGTTGCATTGATTTTATCGTTCCCTACTTTATGAAGATTATGGTGTAGTTCAAACACGATAGAATACTAAAATTCAATCGCGCATTTCGATTAAAAAAGAAGAAATTCAATTTTTATTTCACTTAAAAGCAAAATAACTATCGCGCAATTATTAAAAACCATAGTTTTCTTATTGTCGATATTTATAATAATTTCGAACATTCATGAGAAGATAAAGAAAATAGTACTTGAAAAAAATTTCTGGTTGAAAATGGACGAATCAGAAATTTCCGGTTAAATTTATTAGAATTCTAGTTGAGATAACTGGAATTCTGGTTGATACAATATTTCTGGTAAAATCTACTAGAATTCTTATTTTTATCAGAATAATTATGTCAATTAGAATTCTAGTTATTTCAACTAGAATTCTAATAAACATAACCAGAAAATTCTGATTCGTTCATTTTCCATCAGAATTACTGTTTAATCCAACCAGATCATTTTTCTCAGTGTTGTGTTGAATATATCAAACTTTTCATATAAATGTTTTTCAGAGAAATTTTTTTGCACGAATTATCTTCTTTCAAGTTTACAGAGATGAAAGTTAGAGCATTGTTGTTAAATTCGTGTGTATGATATAGTAAATGACAGAATATAATATAATCTTATATATATACTTGACAAAAATCTCAATTATGCGTGATAAAAGGATGGAATAACAAAAACGTGCCAAATTGGCAGTTTGTGATTCTGTTGTACCGATGAAATGAGATACCTTTCGCAATACGCACTCCGATTGCGTGAAATAGTTATCAAACTTTCTCATGTATGGCTTCGCTAACGATTTGTTTCATTTTAATGAACCAATAATTGTTTCTCACAATGGTATATTGCGTTTTCGGTTACTTCAATAGCTAGCAATCATAACTTTCAACAAAAAACAAATTACACGAAATAACATGTCGTACAATGTAGAAATTTACTTGTCGCGAATTTATTAGTTATCATACATGCATATCGATTAATTACATAATCATTACAAATGGCAGTAAAAAAAAATAGACGCTAAATATTTTGCGACCCTAGGAAAGTGTAAAAAATGTTGACGCTATTGAATTTTTCAATAATCTTGCAAAATTTTTGATTATTAAATTATTGTGTATTATATCGGAATAAGTAGATTCTATCCTTTGTGTAAACAAGCATTTATTTTTTCTATTTGATTTGTATTCTTTTAGCGGTAGAGATAAAGTTTTACAAACAGTATCGTTTGTATTTAATATTTAGAGTCAGATAACTACAATCGTTGGTTAAACGGATAACGCACAATGATAAAATTGATAATTACTAAGTACGCGTTAAGGCTATAGAGTATTTGATTGCAACTCGATTGTTTAGCAATCTTTAGCGTTTGCTAATGACAAATTATTCGACATATCAGGTTTAATCTTGTACGCGACATAGTTGCATTAGAATATCTTGCTATAGGAAAGAAAAATCAGATCAATATACATACCGTTCTTATATACAGTTTCCATATACATGAAAGTTCATTTCGTTTGTGCAAACGCGAATGGATCAAGAAATAGTGATCCGGTAAATAATACTGCATGAGCCAACATGTGCACGAATCGGCTGCCAAAGCCGCTTCGGTTAGTTTGTTATTCAGGGAACGTCTTCGATTGCATGCTGCAAGACAGATCGATTGAATGTCCCTCTTCAAAAATTGATTGTACGTTTTATACGATGTGCCGGCAATAGAGGTAACCTCGCATAGGGCATAAACTATACTTTGACGATGGTATATCAGGTCCGATAAAGTGATAACACTGTCATTACCGAGCGAAATTCTCAATAGGAAACAAAGGAATTACCTTAAAAACGTGATATACTTTCAATTCGTAGAGATAAGCAAAAGTTAAAAGAAGGATAATCGCTGTTTTCATGTCAATTGCTACAATTCAAATAGCTGCATATATATCTGTTCTTTCTGTCGAAATAATAATTATTGCGTGTTTTTCAAAGAAGGCTATCGTGACTCAAAATGCAGAATATTCAGAAAAAAAGGTCTATGAAAGATTTTATGAAAGATTTGGAAAATTAGAGCTCATAAAAAAACTTAAGCACTAAGCCGTAAGCAGTAAGGAAATTGTTGCATTCAAATTATAGCCTTACTGGTTTTTACTGTGATTGGCCAATTCGCTTATTACTTAAGTTTTTGGTGTGCCATGATCTTTATAGCATTTTTCCAGTACGTACTTATATCGAATAAAAAGAATTTATAATACACATACATTTGATGTTCGATTTTGTTTTGGATTTTGTTGCATTTTGTTTATATAACATATACATTATATATATGTAATTGAATGTCATTGCTGTAATTTATTTTAATATCAAGATATAATAGACATTTGTACATATACTCTACACATAAAATACACGTGTATCAGGAACACGTGCAAACGCGGCTATAAAAGATAAGCAATTCTGCGGTGTGTGCGTTCGAACACGGCGCGGCAGTATACGTGACTGAATTCCTAAATGGGAGAATTACGAAGTTCGGATAGAGTTCAGATGGGGAATGGTCCGTGTTTGTATGATCATCTCACCCACGAATCGAACGGCATCCGGTACACGTACGTGTCCCATCCTTTAACCTATGTACGACACGACACGACACACGCTGGTCACACGTGTAGTGCTTCTTGAATAAGGACACTGCCCTCGATATATTTTATAGCGTGTTAAGCATAGTCGAATGTGCGTGCGATCGTACGTGCGAATGATGCGTACGCGTACATAATCGATTTCAGTCCAATAAACAGTTTCAATTTATATGTAGATTGTAAGAACAATAGTAATATCAATGTTGAGGTCTGTATTTTGTTTATCGTTCTGATATATTCGAATATCAAGGATGTAAAATATTTACCAGTTAAATACACAAATTTCAGCAGAAAATCAAGGAAATTGTGTTAAGCTCTTTATACCCAAGCGATAGATTTTATTTTTAATTCTCAATTTTTTAATGGAAAGAAATTACTTATTAGTCACTCATCGCTCGTCTGTCTAACCTAATCGCGAACGGATCGAGACTATTCCACCGTAAATTTAGTACTCGTTAAGTTTCGTCCCTTCGGTATATTCGAAGGTACACGCACGTATACACATTATACAGGGCCACATTTAATCACGAAGGAAAGAGAGAAGAAAAGAGAGACGGAGATAGAACGAGAATTCAGGAAGGAAGGAAGGAAGGAAGGAAGGAAGGAAGGTAGGGTACATGGAAGGGAAGAGAACCCACGGAGGGTGCCCCGATAAGTATTATTGTAATTATACACTTAGGTTTATTTCCTGCGAACGCGCACTCATGGGGGTTGATGGCATTATATACCACGGCACCCTAATAAAAATAATAATAAGAGCGTTAAACCGCGGAGAGAATGGTATGGGAATAATGTTCACCTTTCCGTGCGGCCACCCACGGTCGTCGTTGTGCGTGTACAGGTTGTTGCGGTATATGCGCGTGTTTTAGAATCCCCGTTTATAGAGAAACACAACGATCAGTTGCTTTGTACGTGTACATGCATCGTTTGTCGTTGCTCTTACTGACGATAGATTCTATTTGATTTCTAGAGTGACCAATTGAATTTTCCCTAAGATTAACTTGAAATTGTCTGAAAAATAGTCTAGTTCAAGTCTGCAACATTTTGACTCGATATAGAATGGCAAAGTCAAAGAATGGCAACACTCTGTGCCACAAAGTCTTTTTCACTTGTTAGGCAGAATGTGTCTATGAGTGGTTATACCGGTTATACATTTTACGTTAGAGAAACAATCACGGGACACTCATAGGGAGCACCCCTCGTCAAAATCAAGAGTCTATTATTATGACCATATGTTTACGCCACGATTGTATCTTGACAGAGAGGGACGAACGTGTGTTGGGGTGAAGGGGCACGGTGGTGCACCTGCTCGAACACAACAGCATGTGGATAAGAGCGCATGGTGCGTGGGTAGAGCAAACATCACATGAATATGTGTCATTCTATAAACAGGATGGTACACCATGTTGCTTTATTGCCGATTATTTCGTATTTGGAATATTTCTCTTATCTTTCACCACTGCACGCAAAAATTCGATTACCTTTATTCGCGTGAATCTTGTTATTTAGTTAGTGTCAGTAAATTATAATATTAGGGAGAAATTTTTGCAATAACGTGAATCCAGATACAGTAAACGCCAAAGCCGTTTTCTTAATTAATTAATTGTTAAGAAGAATATAATGTGACTTTGGCGTTCATCATATCCGGATAAAATGTATTGTAAAAACTCCTTATTTTTTAGATTTTATATATATATATATATATAAAATCTAAAAAAAAATATATATA
>NW_017259590.1:1364255-1366050 GCF_001594045.1 Atta colombica
TAATTCAAATAATAAAATAATTGTTAAACATTTCAATTTCAGAACGTGTTTGTAATTGTTTTATTAATTTATTAATCCTTTTACGTTTTTTAAATTTTAGATTTTGATCATTGAACTTTAAGCTTTCTTTGCCTACTGAACAATTCTGACAAGTAGTTAAAAAAAACGACTGAAGAAAATGATAACGGTGAATGAAAAGAAGTCTCCGTTAGTAATTTAAATTGGAAAATTGTGATATAATAAAAATCTTGGCTTTTCATTACATCAAACTTTCTCAAGGAAAATCTCTCGAGCAAAGTCGACAGAGACGGAATCGTAAAGAGTATCAAATAGAATCCTTTAGAAATCTAATATACTTATGTTCCCTCACTTTTCGATGATATCATAAAAAAAAAAGGTTTCGAGTTAAGCATTTGAGTTAGACGGCCGGATATACCGTGTCGGCTTAAATTAACATCATTGGCGGATAACTGAAATCGACCGCGAAATATCCTACTACGCTGCGGGCCTCGTGCGGCGCGGCACGATTCCTTCTCCCTAGAAATGATGGTCTTAATAAAATTATCGTCAGGCCGAGTTTCGAGGACAAATCGACGTTTCAATTTTCTTAATGCGCTCATCTCCCCAATGGGGATATGCCCACGAACCCGGCATGGGTAGGAAGGATATGGTCCTGACGGTAGGTCGTAAGGATCAGGGCTGGATTATCGACTGTGTACCACGAGGGCGTAAAGTCCAAGCCTTAAAACCTCTGGATCTCGAAACACATTATCTTTACGCTTCAAAAGTCCCGAATGTTTGAAAATCAAGATGAGTAAAAGTAAAAGTAATTCATTTAAACTTGATAACTTGATATTTTTGTTAGTCATTTGGCTAAATAAATTAAGGATTTAAGGGAACAGTGTTTCTAAAATTTTCTTAACTTTGTGAAACGAGAATATAGACACACAGATACAAAAATTTGTCCTAAAAAATGATAAAAAATGAAAATTTTGTTTTAAGAAGATTTTTAAAATAAGATAAGTATGATATTGACACGTGTTGTGAATCGTTAATATTAGGATCTATGTTATCTCGAGACTTGCACTTGTAAAGAAATATACGTATGCCTCTCGAATCGCTGTACTATAACGGGTATCGTGAAATTTAACAAGAGAGATGGCCGCACTCGAGTGTCAGCGACACGTGTCGCCACGTGCCGCCACGTGACCGACCTGCTACGCGCTATTTACTCTCATCCTTCCTTAAGTGCATTACTACTATTCCAATTATAGGGGTGGTAAATTAACATGTCACAGTATTCCGCCTCGGACCCTTTCGCTGTCCATTCCCTGTGATGTTCAACGCGTAACATAGTTGCGGATTTGATTTGTCATAATAGATTATCCAATCGCGAGCTTTTCATGTTCGACAAAGAATTTAAACCATACCGTATTTTAAACTCGCGATAATAAATTTCAATAGTAAAGTTAGAGCAATAATTATCAGCGAAATAATGGTAATTATATTAACAGCACAAATGTTTAATGCAAATCCGTTTTCCATTCTGCTTAATTTTCGGCAGGTATCTCGCTTGAGTGGTAGGAATATTAAAAATTACATTAAATTAATGTAACAAATATGTTTCTTTCTTCGTTATGCGTTATATTTGTAATATAAACACAACGTAAATTAAATTGAATTTAAAAAGCGCCAATTAGTAATATATTCGAAAATTGCTTATGACAAATTGATTTGTTTTATACTCATGACAACATATATATATATATATATATATATACATATACACATATAT
>NW_017259590.1:1366150-1367400 GCF_001594045.1 Atta colombica
TGTAACTGCTATAGAGATCACTACAGTTTCAGTTTTAAGTATGAAACGGCAATCAGAGATGAATTTTATATATCCTTTATTTAATGACCATGTATTTTATTTTATACGTATGTAATGATTAACGCCGGTAAAATGAGATCGGTACCGTATCCCTTCTACCCCCACAGTGTTTTCCCGTAAAACACTAATTGCATATTTTAAATCGCAATCGTACCGCCACAGAACTCTATTATGCGTAAATATAAAATTTTATCCATATTTTCCGATTATTCGTGCGTCACCTAGCATTAAATATGTAAATCAATTACTTATCATTTACATTTTTTATTCGTAATGATTTTATCAAATATCCAGTTGTATTAACATACGTGATGATGCAGTAAAAGGTAATGTATTTTCGATCAGAGTGCACTTTTAACATTTCATATTTTAATAAATAAAAAAAATAACTTTTATGCTAAATGTCATGTTTCTCGTTGCAATGGAATACATTATATTACAACCAGTTACATTTACTTGTGAGATTACAATGTATAAAAGCATTAATTAATTAAAAAATGTACTCTTGGCTGCATCAATTACGATATTTATGTGAATTTAATTAAAAATATGAAAGCAGATTAAACATTTCGCACGACATTTTTTGCAAGCAAAGAACCACAAAGTAGCAAAGATCCATGCACATTTAAAGGTTTAACGGAGAAAAATTATTTAAATTGATAAAAAGAAGAAAAAATATGAGGGAATTACAGAAGAAAATAACCAAGCAAAAAGGCAAGACGCGCATGTATGTATAAATATAGTCCGGATAATATAGTCCTAGTGAGAGAAAGTATATTTTAAAGAATTTATAACTAAGATAATAAGATTTAATAGATGTGAACAAATACAGATCTAATATACATTCTGCAAAGAAAGAATGAATTCATGCAAAAAAAAATGGAAGGACGAGACTTAAAATACAGTAAAGTACAATAAAGAAGAGCAAGAGAGAAGTGAAACGGACGGGCGGTATCCTAAGTGCAAATCAGTGAAAGCATAAATCGACAGGCAGATCCAGAGATAGAAGGTGGTCCCAGCGAACGGTACTCTAAATAGAAGAGTGATGGAGACATGATTGCAAAGAGGGAGGATCGACAGACTGGTGAACAAGGGAGACAAGAGAAAGAGAAAGAGAGAGAGAGAGAGACAAGAAGAGAGAGAGAGAGAGAGAGAGAGAGAGAGAGAGAGAGAGAGAGAGAGAGAGAGAG
>NW_017259590.1:1367414-1367878 GCF_001594045.1 Atta colombica
GAGAGAGAGAGAGAGAGAGAGAGAGAGAGAGAGAGATGAACGGTCGAATTTCGTCCGGGAGTGGCGCAGCTCGTTTGAGGGGAGCGTGAATGGGTGCGCGGGAGTCGATCTGGGAGAAGCCTCCATTAGATGATGTCTACCGTCGCCATATATGCGGCGTATTATTGCAGCCGTGTGTTAACTAGACAGAACGTCCGTACGCAATTATGTTCCAACGATCGTTGCGCGTAACATCGTCCCTAAGTTAATTCGTATGGAATGCTGCAATTCTTATCGACCTGAATTTAAAATTCTAAATGACATTAATCTAGGAAATAATGATAAATTCCGAGAACCGAACTTATTTTTCGCGTATAATATAAAAAGGTCACAAATAAGATTAGACAAAACTGAATCACAGCTGTATCTCTAGATATATATATTATTGCATTGCATATAATTGAAATAATTATATATTATATATA
>NW_017259590.1:1367978-1373135 GCF_001594045.1 Atta colombica
GATTAAATTTTTGGATTATATTCTTACATCGCCAAATCATATTTAACAATGCACTATGCATTATACAATATCCTACACATATTATTTTAATACCAGACACAATTTAAAATATTTCATACTCTCATACATAATAATTTTAAATAATTATATTTAATTCTACAAATAGTATACGTGAGTATTAAACAATCACATAATTTCTTTTTAATTGTATGTTACGGCTGCTGCTGTTTCATCAAATTAAAAATATTGTTCCACAAAATAACATCAATACAATCGGATGTAAAACTAAGGATATAAAGGATTACGATTACTTCTCTCTGTTTCCAATTATTTCACATAATATTAAATGCAAAAAATTATATATATATATGTAGACCTTGATTGTCACTTATTTGAATAGCTAGTAAAGTAACACATAAGCAAGGCCGATTTAAAAAATATTTTTTTTTCATTCAAAGAAGCTACGCGTTATTTTCATGTCTTAATACTTCGATTAAATCGACATTTCACAATATACTGTAATAACATGATAATAATAACGCGTAACTTCTTTGAAGAAAATACTTTCCTTTTATTTCACAGAATATTTGTAGACATCAGTAACTTGATAAACTTGATAAACTTGACAAAATAGATACATAAAATACTAACATACAGATTTGAACGAAAATAAAATGCTTACAAATGCATCCTATCGATTTCCTGCACATTTGCTTCCTCTTAATTTTCATCCCTGTTCAGCGAATCGTTCATAATTTCTACGTTACCGAAAGTGTTATCCTTTTCGTCTGGGAAAGCAACACCCGCGTTTGACGAATGGCACTTATGATGGATGAGGAATGATTACGCAAGAATATATATCACTTGATCATATTTAGCAACAATTGAGCATGACATCCCGGAATTCCGCATGTGCGATGTTTCTGTGGCAAATAAATAGGAATCTTGTAATCTTATTTTATAATTCTTTTCATTACAGTGATTTTTTGCAGATAAAAAATTGACTCAATCTATTCTAAGCATAATATTAAAAATCAAGTATTTTATTCTCCATGCAAACTCTATTTCTTTAGTTTAGCTTATTAATCGACGTTAATAATAATAATAATTTTAAAATGTCTAAAGATAAAATATCAAATGTAAATATAATTCACTCTAATATTTCAACTTTTAAAACTGCTAAAATCGTGAAAGCAAAAAGTAATACAATCTCTATAATGGCGAAAATTCTCACGTTCGTTCAAGCGAGAATATAATGCTGCAAATTAGCGAATTCCGCGACAATATGCAACGGCGTATCAATTTTTGATCACACGCGGCATTTAACAGCAGCGTGCAATAATATCGTTTTCGCGAAAATGTCCGATCATTATTACGTTATCGATAGAGATGACTTTTGATTGCCCTTGTCGAGTAATAATTATCCCTTTGTGTTGCAAATAAAAGAAACTTATATATATAATATATTGAAAATGCAGATGCGAATTTCTAATATTAGAAGAATAATTATATTTTATTATATAAAAAAAAATTTAATATGCAAACATACACACGATATTATGCTATCCTACGGGAATACTCTAATTACGTAATATTATAATCAGCATAAAGTCATTGAAAAATAATACAAAAGATGAATATGCGTAATTTTCTGTGCTGATCGTATCAATAAAATGTCATAGCAATATAACATGTGTACGAAAATGAAGGCAAAACAAACGTATGATTTATAGTCGTGTAATCGTCGCGAGTCGACGATGCGGACAAGAGGAAAAAAATTAACGACTACGTCCGCACCTGCGCTTGCACGTGGCAAGTAGATACATATGTGCAAGGACAACGTAATGCTTTTATATTAGAGTCACAATGATATCACGAGAGCTGGAGTTAGCATTTAATAGAAATTAAAGCTCTTCGACGGAGAAGATAAACCGACATTTGCAGGTTACGTTTGCATTCGTGTGTTTGATTGTGGTGTGCAGCAAACAATAAACAACGATCGCGATATGAATTTTACATAAAGCTCAAAATAGTTGGCCAGTATTGGCCAGTATTATAACAATTAAAGTTATGAGACCTATTTGATTTTGATGAATCGGTTGTGTGTACTTGAAATACTTACAGATTGCGCTTCTTCTCCTTTTAATATTTCCATTCCGCGCTATCATTATTCGCGCGCTCAAAAGTATAAAGCGTAAACATGTAAAATTGTAGCGTAAATGTTGACGAAATTACTGACGATTTTCAATGGCCAATCGTAATTAGTTGATGAGAAACTAATGAGTTTGTTTTTGCACGGAATTCCAAGTCCATTACCATTTCTAACTAATTGACTTTGATGTTTAAGGCATCTAATGAATTACTAAATTTATGATTATTCACGCACACAAGTAAAATTACACAAATGCGCGTATGCATACACGCATGTACACGCACGCAAACTCTTCTATAATTCATTCGTAATCGTTACTTTTCACCTGCTATATCTCTTATTTTCTCTCATGACCTATTTCTTTCACCGTTACAGTTGCACACAAAAGTCATTGACTCGAATCTATGTTTTGTGCGTGTGTGCTACTCACTAATAAAAATCATCGTTATATGTATCTGAATGATCCTCTAAATAACGTATAAATCGGTACTCTTACTTTTATTCACAACTATACAGATATATTATTTTTAAGCCAATTCAAAAATTATACAATTCATAAAATCATTCCAATTATCCAATTTATCTTTCTGAACAAAAATGCCAAGATTTTCTACAATTCCAAAGTAATGTCAAACATTTGAATTAATTATTTCTAATATATAACGAGAACAATGTGAAAGTATTTTTACAAATTCTCTTTAAACAAGCCTCGCTCTATCTTTTTAATTGTCACCCCCCCCCCCCGATCTGATTGTCTTATCGTTCGTGGAACGCGAAGAGGAAACGTCGACGATTGACAACGTTAAACGTTCCTTTACCTCGTGTGGCTTTACATTGCTGTCTTATAGCAGATCGCTGTACGGAGAAGGATAGGAGAACGAGCAAGAGAACTGAGCATGGCGGCTGAGTATAGTGTGGATGGTTTGGATCGATGAGAGAAAGCCGCCGGTCTGATTGGCGGGGCTGCGGGGGCGGAACAGGACGTAGCCAATGAACGTGGCTATCCCCGACATATAGTGGTTACGAAAGCACTGATTTTTACGCTCGGCACCCGTCAATTTCGACTCTACTGTAAATACCATAAATCGATTAATCGCATTTAAATATCATAACGTTACAGCCTCGAGATAAGTGACATTTACATGGTCACGTCTCACGCATTGCAACGTTACGACATGAATTTCTAAAGAATCCGTTGCAAAAAAAACACATTTCGACAATTCTTTCAGTTATAACTTTATACGAGCGATAAAAAAATGTAATACAGCCGCGCTAAATTGTCACTTTTTTTCCTCGTCTTTTTGGTCTTTTACGGATCATTTGGCCCGTTCGATTTGAGCAACGTGTACATTAGCACGTCAAAATCATATAGGCATATTACTAAATTATTCTACTACTCTTCTCTCGCGTCACATGATGAGTACCGATTACGAAATAGCAATGAAACGTAACCAATATGTATTGATTCGGGCGATAATTCTGATGTACCTTGCATTATCGATTGCCGAATTAGTATGTCATCGAATTGCGAGAAAAGAGAAATAAAATGTTACAATATTATATTATTTACTTAATATCTCAGTATTGTTGCTCTCATCTTGCATACATAAACGAGTTTTCCTGCAAGTAATGTTGTGAAATTTGTTTTGTTTTTGTTTCGTACTTAAAAATTTATTACTAACAAATAAAAAAAATTTTTTTAATTTTTAAATTAAAAATCGATGAATTTAATTTCATCAGGTTATGTTACTGAGAATAGAACGTAATATCGAAATATTTAGCTTTGTTTTCAAATTTATTGTAAGATTAAAATTTATTTATTAGCACCTAACATCCAACATTAACTCGTAGCCTTTATCATTTAATTTGTGTTATAAAGAATTTTCTCAAAAGAATCTTTACACATATATAATCATATAGTAATTTGTAAATTACTATACTGCATTTAAAATAATGAGTAATATTTTTAGAAGATATAATTTTTACCTTATTGGATATGAACAACTTGAATAGCGCAATTTCACACGCTATCCAGAAAAAAATCTCTCCTGCGCGAGATTATTTTCCGCATTTAATTTATTATTTAACAATATCTTCTCCTGGCTGTGTGCACGCAAGTGTGCTGGTGTCATAAACTCTAAATATTTTTGGCCATATATTCTATGTAGATAATAAATAGTACCATCGTGATTTATAGCGTTTCATTGTTTATGTAGGAACGCTAGAGTGAAATTTTCATGCGATCTCGGATAGAAAGCGTCGCATTTGTTTATAGACACAGTCTAGACAAAAAGAGCTCGATAAGCGTGCGAAGTCTCGCCGTCGAGTGAAGCTATCTTCGGTGTCATAGGTGCGCAATAATTGATTATTATTCACTGATTTAACAGTCTCCTTGACAGGCATGTTGAACTCTGTCTGACCTCAGCAACTCCAGTTCGGCCATTGATCTCACGAAAGCAAGAGTTGTCAATGCGCCGACCCAAATTTCAACATCACATTATTTCTTTTTAACACTGAGATACGTGTCGTGATAAGAGCTCCCGGTCATATCGAAATGCATTTATCAAATCAATCTGACTAACATACATCGTCTATCTTTATTAATAGTCATTACCAATGTAAATTTCAATTCTAATCAAATATATATTATGTTGTATTAAATATGAGACATAAAAGGTTCGTACAAACAGCGAAATAGTTCAAAAATTTTATAAAGCCATTATTTTATTAATGGTTTGGTGAAAAAAGTCATTATAAGTTATTAAAAAAATTATATATATATATATGAACGTATTGATTGAAATATGTGTAGGCACAATAATATGAAAAATTATAATTAGATATAAGAATTTTTTTTAAGTCCTTGACATGTATCCCCAAGACAATTATTCAAGAAACAAAAAAAATTTGTCATGTATAATATAATAATTTTACTCCTATAGTTTTCTATAAACTTTATATTAAATATTTTTATTATTTTAAGAGATAATTTGAGCTATATGCTA
>NW_017259590.1:1373400-1385455 GCF_001594045.1 Atta colombica
ATATATATATATATATCAACGTTTTTAATTTGAGTATGACAAATACCTCTGTAGTAGTGAATTTTAAATGGTTCAACATTAAAACGAGAATGAAATTGGAGATAGTTTGAATTAAAGAACGGCTTAAAGGATGTAATATTATGTGCATAAAGTAAGCGTTATCTTATTGGCACTTGAAATCGCATGTGAATTTCAAAGAGATTTCGAAGCATTACACTTTTATTAAACGTCGAGACGCAAAATCGAGCAAAATAATATTAGAAACGGCGCAAAAGCGCGACGTCTGATCGCACAAGAGCGCTGTCCGAATTTTGTCAGAATCGCATTAATTTATTCTGCCTTTCGTTAGCGCGACTGTAGCGAAATGTCGTTTCTCAGTCGCTTAATCAAGTTTTGCATTGAGAGTAAAAAATCACCACGGAAAGAGTTAACGGAGAAACTACGATGGGGCGGCTGTGAACCAAAGAGAAAGAGAAGCGAAGAGAGAGAAAAAGAGAAGAGAGAGAGAGAGAGAGAGAGAGAGAGAGAGAGAGAGAATATTAAATTAGGAAATTTCATAAATTCCCTTTAGCGATCTCTTAGACGATTCGCGCTTCAAGACTCGTGTTTTTCGCTTGAAATCATAATGAGCCGCGTCAGGCTAAATCTACCTACATAGCTAGCTATCTGTTCCATATTTTGCACAACGACGACACCAGTAATGATCAGTTTCTCTTTTCTTCGATCCAATTGTACTTTATATCTTCATGTTATCGATTGATCCCGAAAAAATAATTGCAAGTAACACACACACACACACACACACCCACACACACACACACACACACACACACACACACACACACATACACAGAAATATATAATTAACTATTACTTATATAATTAACTATTACTTACAGAGAATCTTTTAGACAAAAAATTAACGTGTGAATAAATTATCGTTATTGAATAAAGTTTGCATTTAGATTTAAAAAATCGTAATTCAAAAATAACGATTCACATATTAATTAAAGACGATTTATCTTTTTCGAAACTGTTTATCAGATAAATATTTCAAAATGCCATAAAAATATATCTCAAGTAAAAATGAGAGATTATTTTACAAGATGCAGAATATTCTCTCTATTATTAATTAAAAAAAATAAATTTGTTTTTATGTATTATGTTTAAAAAAAATTCACTTTGCCTCAATTTGCTCAACGCAATGTTATCGATGACGATGAATCGTGAAAGAACGTACTCCGAGAATATTACGAGAAAGTACGTAAGATTCTTCGCAGAAGTTTCACCGGTAATTATCTAAAGTTACCAAGGGCCACGGGAGTCAAAGTGTGAAGTCGTGTTCGAAGTCTTTCTGCACTTCAACGCTCCTTCGTGCCGGTTAATAACAAATGAGCCGGGCTGCGAGCCCCTCACTTTTGTTATAATCGGAGACACTTGCCCTTGTACAGTTACCGTCTACCATTCTGCATTATTCAGTGAATTCATTTGTAGCATTCTAAACAGCCAACTTATATCTCTCGCTTCCTTAACGCTTTTGCTTGAATATAACTACAAATTTCTACGGGGATGTTAAAATTATTATATTATATAAAAACTTTGCATTTAAAAAATTTTTCCTTACCGATAAAATCTTAAATTCTTAATATAACCAATTATAATAATTCAATCCTACCTTGCTTAGTTTTGATACATTTTAAAATAACTTTCTAGGGTGTCTAAAAATTTGCTCTATTTCAGGAAAGACGTGAAAAATAATGTATTTTAGTCTAATATTTTTCTTCTACAGTCGATAACATTGCTCACTTATATTAGAATTTAAACAGTTATTAATTTGTCTAACAGTCCTCTAATAATATTAATTACGCTGTTTTTAACGTGTAATATTAAACAAAATTTATAAATTATTATACAGACATTCTTTTGATGAGGTAGAAATCGTGTTTCTTATTTAAAGTTCAAAAACATCGTAATCGTTATATTCCTTATGATTATTGATACTAATAGACAATATTTAAAACGATTTTAAAAGATTTTCCTTATTTTTTTTACGAATACATCACACAGCAAACTGCATCGAATTTTAAACAAATCTTTCTCTGTCAGAAACGTCGTTTGGCATTTTACGTTTCGCATCGCTGCGCCCCACGACAATGTTCAATCAAATTTTTCGCCATGCGTATCTCCCCGCGAAAAAGGTCAAATTTTCGATATTCGTACACCGCGCCATACCGTCCAATCTAAAACATCAGTATGATCCTCCGGCACGGTACAGCAGTTGATTTACAATCGGCCGTGGGAATTCGCTTGATAATCAAACGAGAGTTTCGGATTGGATTTGTACGGCGCGTTGCACTGTCTCTCTATATGCAGCAGGCAGGGTGAGGCGAGGCGAGGCGAGGTGAGGTGAGGCGAGATGAGGTGAGGTGAGGTGAGGTGAGGTGAGGTGAGGTGAGGTGTGGTGAGGTGAGGTGAGGTGAAGTGAGGCGAGGTTTGGCGAGGCAAGGCGAGGTGAGGCGAGGAGCGGCGCGGCGCGGCGCGGCGCCGCTACGAGCGCACGAAGCGCGCGCGCGGCATCGGCCATGTGAAGGAAAATCAATTAGCCGGGCAAACTGATTCGACTGCGTCTGTTTACTCGTGCGAGTCCGCAATGTGTTTCGCGTCGTAGCACAGGCGCTTCCGCGCATATACATATGTATATACGCACTCTCGTACACACGCGTGTACAGAGCCGCTACGCACACAACGTGCCGATGCAACGAGGCTTTTGTGCGGCTGATGCACCGCGAAGCTCTCGCGCTACGCGCTGCAATACACACATGATACACACATGTGTATCTCGATATACAGCCGAACGTACATTTCTATCCAGTACCATCGCGCACTGTACAAATGCACACATGCGTATATATTCACACTCGCGTATATACGATCGTACATGGAATTTAAGAGACGTACGTTATACTGCATGATGCTTAATGCGCCACAGCATATTGTTGCGTAAGCGTATTATCCATGTTCAAAGAATTTGACTAAGTAGCATTCTATCTATGACTGTAGTGCCAGTCATCTGATAAATCTAGGTAATTTTTAAGTAATTCTTTTATCGATGAAATTTGAGAAAGAAGAGAATCATCGAGGCATGCATTGTTTTTTTTTCTTTAAATTTATTTTAATCTCTTTTATTCATAAGGAAACTTGGGATACTTCTATTCACTTATCTGTTGTATTGAGAAATATCGAAGCTAAACTATATCCTGTTGATGACAGTAATCATACTCAAGATGTCAATCAGATTTCTGATTATCGAGATGAATTATTGAAAATGTCAAACGAACAACATCGAATCATACGATATCATGTCCAAGCCATCAGATGGACAACATGGCGAGATAATGTCATCAATGAGTACAAAAATATGACGTTGATATTCGCCAGAACAAAAGACACTATGTTTTTCATAATTCTTCAAGTTCATATTTCTTCAACCGAAAATATCGCGATAAGTTTTGAATCAAGTATCATTAAACGTCATCTAAAATTCTGAAATCAATGGAAAAATAAGATTCGATCTATTCAATTTTTTTACGGTTGTTTGTCTCGATGAATATTTGACAGTCGGGCGTAAAAATGGCACCGATATCCATCGGGAGAAAGATGACAAATGATTGAAAAATCATGTCAAATGCATCCTGAGTGGCACGTATATCTGCAATCGAAGCCCGATGATATATTGTGCGTACACGTCGATTCCAAGTATCACCACAGACGCGTTGGAACGTGTGACACGTTAATAAAATACGTCGCTTCGGAAGAGTGATGTATTCATATTAGTCTCGGTGCCCGTAATGACATAATCATTGTCATCAAGAAACGCGCGAGTTCAGAATTGGCCGACGCTTTAATAAGGACGATATTGAATTACCTAGTTCTGCGCGAATCCTAAAATGACTCATTTAATTTGCGACGGCGTCGCGACGCCGGTATGCCCCGATTCTGTCAATCTTTTGGCTTCGCTTTAAATATAATATAAATGCATACGTATGTATATCATGTACGTGTGTCGGTACGTGTGTGTGTGTGTGTGTGTGTGTGTGTATGTGTATGTGTTTGTGTGTGTGTGTGTATGTGTGTGTGTGTGTGTGTGTGTGTGTGTGTGTGTGTGTGTGTGTGTGTGTATCTGTATAGATATAAGCGGACAATTGCGCGCGACACACGATCGCGCGCACGCGTGCGTGTCCTGCGACGCGATCAGCAAAAATAAAATATGCAGACGAGATAAATATTAAGTGCCGTTGACAGGTAAATCGCGTAACACGTTCGATTTCCATTCGGATGAAAATACTTCTCGGCTACGGTCATTAGCCGCGTATTGAAATTTATTACGTGGTCTACGTGGGACTCTAAAACGGCCTCATGACATATCCCTTGTCGAACATATGGATCTGCGCTAACAAAATATATATTTTCGCGATACAATAATGTTAATTTTACGTCTATTGTATTCTATCGCACGTTATCTCAATGTGAAATTGATATCATAGATAGTCAATGATATATATTACATCGGATTATTAATTTTGTTACAATACAAGAAAGGAAGCACTAAAAGTTTAGAACGAAATCAGACCAAGTCTAACAATAAGAACGAATATTTATCACATTTACGTCACACATTTTCAAAAATAAAAATGTAATTGACGATTAAGTATGGATTAATTTTGAAAAATACTATTGTCTCATAGCAATATTAAATTTATTATTATTAAAGTATTCGTCTAGTCAGCATAAAACACTACAATTTCTTTTCTGCATAATATAAAACATAATAAACAATTGTTTATCCGTTTAAATATATTTGCAAATTGATATTTGACATCTCGTCTTTTCTGTTTTTTAATTTAGATTTTCATTTCATGTGCTGCCATTTCTACGAAAGAAAAATATATTTCTACGAAAGAAAAATTTAACACTATCTAGATAAAATTGGTTTAATGCTGTACTATAAGAAAATCTTGACTCTGATGAGAAATGGCATTTTTTCATTTTGCAGAGTCGTATATTCGAAGACGCATCCATTGTGTGCAATTCTTGGTCACCAAGGCATAATGTGAGTACTGAATTATATTTTTTTTCTTTTTTATTTTTTTCCTCTGTGCACGTTTTTCAAATTAAAGAGGGATTGATTCGATTAATTTGACTTTGTGTCGCGTGATGTTGAAATAAATATTATAATATTATTAAAACACGATATAATTTATGAGAAAAGTCAACTGTTTTATTAATCATAAACTTATTTAGAAGATAGTAATAAAGCGCCTAGACGGATTAATTACATCTTTACGGAACGACGTCGCCGTGATATCATTTTAATAGAACAACCCGATTATTTGAGACGTCTGCAGACGAGACAATGTAGTTATACACATCACGTGTCGTCTTCTAATAATTATATTCATATAATATGTACGACAATTACGTTGCGTCGTAATATTGCAACATTATAAAGTTAATAAATGGACAAGTTTACGCGAGATTTATCAAATGTACAGATATATAAAATATACATATATTTAACTTGATTTATCAATATAATTATTTTCCGTTTTATGAGCTGAATATTTCAAAAAATGACATTAAATAAGCGTCTTTATGATGTTTCTAATAAATATATATTCTGCTTCTGATAAATATATACTCTGTTTCAAATTATATATATTTATGTGATACACATATAAGTATATAAAAAATACTTATTGTCATATATGACGATTCTTTCTAATGACGAAATTTGAAAACTTTTCATTAGAGTGGAAATTCAATTAGATCTCATTCTCTCAGAATTATAAGTGGAGAAAAGGAAAGAGAGAAAAGGGAAAGAAGAAAAAGAAGGAGAGACGGGCAGAAAAAGAGAGAGAGAGAGAGAAAAAGGGGAAGAGAAAGAGATTATGAGACTGTTACTGTATACGAAATGCCTCATAATATTTATGCTTTACGGAGCCACGTAGTTACGGTAGCCAGGATCGCATAAACTTGCTAACTCGTGGTTACGATTATGGCCAGTAGTAAATTGATTATTTAGATATACGATGAGGCGATAGTCGAGTACCGTAAAAAGAGCTATGTGTCACTTATGCTCACCACGGATGCAACAGATACTCGCGGTGCTACGACAGGAGTCAATGCGATCCGGTGTTTTTCGTTGCCGTTCGTACATTCTTCTCGCGATGACTGCGCGAAATTATTCGTACATCAATGTATTGAATTTTTTCATACATTGGTATAATAACGGGGAGATAACGATTTACGGAAGAGGTATTATATCAGTATCGCATAAATTTGTAAGGAACATTATCGATAAAGATGACACGCGGAGTGCACGCGTTAAACATATATACGTAATAATAATATATAATAGAGCAAAACAATACGTGACGATAATACGATGAGACCACAACGGAATGATTGAACACAGCGGAAATGGAAATCGATAACGCAGATTTAACAACAATAATACCAGAGACGAGATGTAGCCGCAAGTCACAGCGTCACCGGCGTACCATGGACATAAAAAGACGTTAATATGATAGTATTAGCAACAATAGCAACGTTTAATATTAACGTCGTTAAGGGAGCGGAGTGTAACAGCGCTATTATAAATCGATGATACCCGCTCCGGCGCGGTGCGGTGTGGTGCGACGACGGTGGTGATGGTGGCGGCGGCGGCGGCGGCGGTGGCGGAGGCAGTGGAGAAGGCGGTGGAGGCGACGGCGGCCGCGGGGTCGAGTCGCGTCTGCGCTACGAATGAAACTGAATTTGATGGACCCACAGCGCGAGAAGCCCACGAATAATGTTCTTTACTCTAGACAGTAGGTACTCCGCCATGCAAGTGATAATTTGAACAGTCTCCCCGTTTTCGTGTCAGACGTCAGATTTTCTGGAAGAATTTACTTATTCATGCGTCAGACTACTCCGTGATGTAGGTTATCGGACGGAAATAACGTAATTGTCCCAATTTGCGATATCCGATAGCCGACGAGTCCGTGGCGCGCTCTCCGCACTCCGCATTCGGACTCGTAGTAACCGCGAGTTGATCGCTAATCAATTTCGTATACGGATGATACGTAATTGAATCGCACGCCGCGTGATGAGATTTTATTTTATTTTTTTCACTCGCCAGGCTACTAATGCGCTCCTCTTACAATTAGTATTGATGCGCCGTTCTATTCGTATCTTATTGACGCGACGGATGCGCTACTTGGCGGCATTTATCGATCGAATCTCGCGGACAGTTCTCTGACTAACCACTTGGCTCAGACACGACTGAGCTTTAATCGCTAATTGATTTTGTGCACACGTTCGAAGGTTTATATACCATATTGATGTGTCCAGGGCACATCTAATTTTGCATTCCCGGATAAAATGGATTAAGAGAATTGGTTTTCTGTTATGTTAAAATACGATTTTCCAAGGAACAATGCCTTGATAGAGAAACGATTACGCGTATCTGAATTATACAGAATGTCCGCAATTATATATAATCGACTTATTTTGCTAATGCCTTTACATCATGGATTCCTCAGGAAAAAAAAGACGTACTCTACTTATATATGCTGTAATTTGTATGCGATAATTTTACGTTTTTTTTAAAATAATTGATTTTTTAGAATAATATTTAAAAAAATATTATTAATGTTCTAATAAATATCTTGAAAATAATCAGCCAAACGAGCATTATTAACATTCTCGAGAAAACATGATGAAAAATTAAGAAACATTACTTATTTTATAATGTCTTTTTTCGGATCGTCTTTCTAAATTCTAATTTCAAACCACTCTTTGATTCTGCGCTATGATTATATAGTCTTGTTATCAGTTATATGTTAGCCACTTAATCAGACCCACCGTCGGACGATGAAATAAATTATGCGGAGGGCTTGCAGGGTCTGATAATTCAATTGTAATTGCCTAATCCTCATAATACCTTACTTCTAGAAGACGTATCTCGACCGCAAGGGTCGGCCGCATCGAAAAATGACTCTATTAACCGCGACGACGTTCGCAGAGAATCGCGCAAAGGGGAAGAAACTTTGCTAAACAACAGTAGGAAGTGTTAACTATATAGCTAATAAGAGCAATCTGTATTCTTGCTGGCACTATTAAGCTTCGTCCACAACATACAAATGTTTTATATTATGTTAACAATGCGCGTAATTTTATAAATCTTTTTAAACACATTAAGTAGATATTATACAAGAGAAAAAAATGACAGCGAGGAGAAAGATTAATTTTTTTATGCTTGCGATAATCAGCACTATAATAGTATATGATAATATTTAGTTCGTTAATTAAGGCATGCATGTTAAATAAAGATAGACTCGGCATTTAAACTAAGTTTGATTAATTCAGATGACGGTATGTGAATATGAAAAAAATCTGATTCGTTATACAAATAAAAAAAGCAGTAAGTGTGAGAGAAACTTTAGAATCTTCTTCCCAACTTTGGTAATTTCGACTATTGCAGACGTGTGTATACACATGTATGTGTGCACGTATGAAGATCGAGTGTTTAAGTGTTACGTTAAAGGAGGGTCCATCGCGCTTTGCCCCTTAGTCGCGAATCGTAATTTATTGCTCTGCTAATGCTTCGATTAAGCAACATGTCCGCGTGAAAAACGTTGTCATTATGGATACAACTTCCTACGGAAAAGTATTACGTCTCACTCTAATGCTTCTAAGAACAAATAATTATTTTAATTGTACTTGCTCACAGCAAGTAATTTTATTCGTAAACGTGACGCTTTTCTTCATTCTTTAGAAATTACATTCCAGTTTTCAGCAAGTTTTTCATCATCGCGTGAAGCTCAATTTATGAAAAAAATTAAACAGGAAAAATAATTTGATAAATTAGACAAAATGCGTAGAGAAAATATTTAATTAACAACTGCTTCCATTAAAAATTTTCGTTTTCTTTATTTTGTTTTACAATTCAAATAATTTATGTATACATATCTGTGTGACAAACAAGACATATATTCTAAATTTTTCATTTTGTATTTTCCTCTTTAATAGTATATTTTGATTGTCAACTCTGGCGAGATGCAGCTTCGCATTTCGTTATAGAGAATACAACAAATGATAAGATAGCGAGAGGGAAATTTCGGAATTAAAAAGAGTGACGGCAGTTCAGCAACCTAGAGACAGTCGTAGGTACGCCGTACTCGACGAAGACACGAGGAGTTCATAAATAATCGAAGCGCTAGAACACGCCAGTGGTTTCCGCATGAAACATTGATCGGGCAATGCGGACATTACAGGTCGTAATGAAATAAGTGGGCAGTGAATCACTTTTAGTTTTACCCGCCGTCCAAGCTAACGATATTTTGATAACTCTTACGGATTAATCTGGACAGGGGGTAGTAGGCTTGGCGGATTACGGATAATAAAGAGTTGATGAAGAGAATAATAAAACTTTTAAAGAAATACCGTTACTTCATGTATAAAATATATGATTAAATAGTAGAATATATATCTTATGTAACAACGTTAATCATAATTTCAGAATGTATATGTAAATATTCAAACCCAAGTCATTTGAAATTATTTTTGTCGTGTCGTATTTTGAGAAATTTATATTGCAACATAAAACAATTTCTGAGAAAATTGTAACATGTCAAAAAAATAAAATTTTGAAAAATTTGTCTAATTATTTTCTGTGGATATACAACATAAAAATAATAATTTTATTTATTAATTGTGATCATATAGATCGTTAGATACGTATTCTATCGCTAATTAATTATTCGATAAATACTGAAATTTGTTTGTATTTCAACGTAATGCTTTCTTTTAAGAGATTATAGAGACTGTAGCTATGAAGATTTCTACATAAATATTGTTAAACATTCAATATTTTAAAAAGGATATTTAAAATTGTTCTGCATGTTAAATTAACAATTTTTATGTTCATAATAATAAATTATATGCAGTACATATTGTAGAATTCAGCAAACTCATTCAATTTGTTTATATTTGAAAAGTAGTTTGTTTATACGATTAACGATTCACGCAGTAAGTCAAATAACAAGTTACACGAAGCACACGAATCTTCACACACATAGAGAAAATCAGTAATTATTAATTAATATTATTACTTATAGAAGAAATAAAAACTAATAGAAGAAAGAAAAGGTTAGTAATAGTTTAAATTATATTGATTCGTTTTACACGCAAAATCATTGAGATAATAATGAGATAACGTTTAGTAATGCCAACATTTCATATATTGGATGATATTTCGTATATTAGCGAAACTGCAAATTTTGTTTAAACATAGATTTGAAAAATATCTTCATATTGAAATGGCTTCAAAGGCATGTTATAAGTTATGTACAACTTATAACTGCGATATTCTTTGAACGTAGATCGAACCTAGTAACATGTCGCAAGTGACAGATGTAGTTGATGCAGAATGTCCCATATAATATCGATCTTACCTCGGTGTACAGACAAGTCTAAGTGATATGAGGCTATGAATGCAATGTACAGCTTTCATTAAGATATTCCCCTAAAAAAGTTACTTTAATCAATAACAAAGAGTAGATAGAAACAAATTGCAACTATAAAGTCGACATAACATAGTAATCGATATCAAGTTACATAAATTTTAATTAGTTTACATCAGTATAATTTTACATCAGAAATTCATGTCTTACCGAGGAAGTTTGGAATATTTTGTTATAAATAAATAAAACTATTATGAGTTCTCTTTTTTTTTCAAAGGCAATAACAGAAGAAAGAAAATAAGATATAACTCAATAAAAAATTTTAAAAAATTACATATTATATATGTTAAAGATTAAAAAATTACATAGTACAGGATGGGCCATTTAAAATTTGGAATTCAATTTGGCTCTAAAAAAAAAGGCATGAATATTTTTCAAAGTTTATGGCTTCATTGGAAAGGTAGTACATTGCCATTTACCGAGGTCTTTATTCAAAATTCTTCTCAAAGAAGTGCATGAAATGTTCAAGTTTTGAAAACGATGGCGATTTAATGTTGTTCAAGTACACTCTGAGCAACAGCAGCAATGTTTTCGGTTGACCTTACTGGACGAGCATGTGAACGAGTTCCTTTATCCAATAAGGATCCAGTTTGCCGAATTCGCTTCACAAATTGATCCACAAACTGCGTTGAAGGCATTTCTTTTCTACCAAATTTTCCACGTAAATTTCTTACAGTTTGGGTTGAAGACTCACCACTTTGGAAATAAGTTTTCAATATTTCCCAATTTTGTTCAAGCGTATAGCGACCCATTTCGTAAATGTCAAACAAAAAACTAAATTTCTGATACATCATAAATGTTATTACGCCTTTCAAACTCAAAATAACCGGTAGTTGAAATTCCAAACGCTAGATGGCCCACCCTGTATATGTATACCTGAGAAACATTGATGTCCGAAAAATTAATATAGAATACGTATATGTATGTGTACGTATATAGGATACGCATTCATGAAATTCTTTAAAAAAATCGGCAAGTTACAAAAAGGGAATTTTAGTCCAACCCTCTTAGCACATAACGCGCCATGAAATGAAATCACACCCACTCCCCCTTGTTACTCCGTTCTGCGCTGCTCATAAATTTCGCCGTAGCGTAGTTTAAGCTATTTTCGTTACCATTAAATGTTGACTCCACCGAAGGGGACCGGATCTCCAAACACGCGAAAGGGAATCGGGATGATCCTCCCCCCGGCTCGTCCAGTTTCACCACTGCTGCGCGATACTGACGGATATATTCTGTCCACCGTCCCGAGGGAGACTCGGTCAAGTATCTATCCTTCGGATCGATTCCAGTGTAACGGATGAATTTGATTACCGAACATCATAGGGCATGTGTATATGCGCTAATACAATGAAATTATCAGGCTCGGGGGGATTGTAATCTAATGCCATTAATCCGTGCAAATATCGTCGTTTTTTCAATTACACATATCTGTTGTTTCTATTACACTGAAAATATTATATACACAAAAATATTATATATATATATAT
>NW_017259590.1:1385555-1403590 GCF_001594045.1 Atta colombica
GTACTTCTTGTTATTTTTTTTTGTCATGTATAGAATAATTTCATAATAGATAACCAAATTGTAGGAGTACTATTCTATTTATATTAAGCATTAGAAGGGTATAAACACGAATCAGAAACGTTCCCTTACCGTCAGAGATATTTTTTTCTTATGACAATATATTCATTATTCAAATGATGAGATGTTTCGATAAAACTTGTATTCTTTTATAAGTCTACATTCACAAGTTATTATGACTGTTGTTCAAATAAACTTGCTTTCGAGAAAAAATAATTTAACGTTCCAATATAAAGTTTAATGCAATATCATCCAATTCATCCTACATTAGAAATTTCTACTAGTTTTCTATCGTTTAAAATAATTTTTTCAAAATTTTACATACATGTATCCATTGCGCTATCCCAAATTATAATTATCTTAAGTTATAATTAAAAATCTAAGGAATAAGAAATGAATAAGAAAATGTTTTTAGATAATAAATATCTTTTTGCAGTATTTACAATATACCTATCCATATATTTGCTTAAATCAAAATTAATAGATATGTCCATTAACAAAAAAAAATTTTGTTTAGTTGTCCACTTCGAAATAAAATTAAATTTATATAAAATAATAGAATATTTTAGAAAAATAAAAAAATTCAGCTTAAATAATAGAAAATTTATGTCTGTGCCTAAAAAAACTTACAATACGCGAACATCTCGGATAACAAAACTATTTTTAGGCTATCGATCGCACAGCCATGTTGCCGTCCAATATACAAGCTCATTGTTGCCCAGATAACGTCAAATGGATAAAATTCAACAAGAATTTATATAATAAATAGACTATAACTAATCATTATTTGCATTATCCTCATATAAAGTAAATCAATTTACATTTGCAAATTATTTAATCTGTTTTCCTTTACGCTTGTAATTAACTGCGAATAAATAAATACTAAATTAGTAACAAACAAAAAAAAATATGTGCATATATGTGCACATATGAATTTTATATATAAATATTCAAATAAAATTTGACAAATGAAAAGTGAAAAAGATCTCCTAATTTATCATTAAGATACTTGTTCAATTAATGATCCCAACTTCTATTTACAAGTCAAAAGTATTATTAATAATATTGGATGATGGTCTCTTAAGTAAAAAAATAGCAGTAACAATCAGTAATTAAAATTGTGAAAAAATTAATGTGTATTAATTACGCTGAAATTAAAAAAAAAATGTTGCAATTAGATCACAATGTAACAAGTATGTCAAGTTATCTGATTGTCAAAACATTACTTAATGCTTTAATACAATAAGTAACATATTGTAACATTTTGTATTTCACGATGATTTATTTTTAAAAAATCTTCAAACTATAAAAGATATGTAACTGTAAATACATGAAGTATAAAAATTAGAAAGTATAAGTTGCAATTAGATCACAATGTAACAAGTACGTCAAGTTATCTGATTGTCAAAACATTACTTGATGCTTTAATGCAATAAGTAACATATTGTAACACTTTGTGTTTCAGGGTGATTTATTCGGTGGCTTGAATAGTGGTCTGCAAGATGGCTTACTTTCAAGAGCGGAGGCTTTGGCAGCAGATTTGGGAAAGCACAACGCTGGGACACCGATGCCGCTGAAGCACGATCCCGTATCTGTGTACCATCACGGAGCACATATGCCTACCCCCCACCCGAATAACCGGCCACATCATCAGGTACAATCACACCTCCTTGTGAGTCCGCATTTTTGATATATTTTATTCTATCGTACATATTACATTCCACAATACAATGTTAGAAAGTGAACACGTATTGTCTTATTTAAGTTTAATTGGTGTGTCAATAAATAAACTATATAGATACTCTCTCTTTATAAATCGAAAAAAAAGCTTTTTTATTAAAAATAAAAAATCTATCTTATATTTTTGTGAAGAAAAAAATGAAAAATATTAATCGCGCAAACTAAGCTGTTTAAATATTGTATGGAATATGCATATCGCAACATTTAGCTGCGAATATCAAATCAAATGCTTTATCCATTTTGCATTTCTATTTTTATTCTTGCATTAGATATCATAACTATGTACTGAGATTTAATTGTTGATAATAAAAAAAAAGAATAGCATTATTCGTGCAAGATAATTATCGTGATAAAAGCTGAAGGCTGCTATTGCCATTTCGTAAACCCTCGTATACAAGCTGGAGGGGGGGGGGGAGGGATGATACATCCATAAAATGCAACGAATCCAACGGTCGGTTAAAATCGTTGCTAATAATTAATTACGCGCGGCAATTAATTTTGAATTCATATTTAATTGGCAGATTGAAAAATTTAATTTACGCAGTTTATTTGTTAATATCGCGAACAATGCAGACAACGATTTTAATTTTCTGCGTTTTAATGGTTAATAAGCCGTATTATATTTACAACCGTCGTTCATAATCGTGTAACAGCAGTGCAGTCGCAGCGCCGTGATTACGCCGTTTAGATACGGTCACAATAATACATATATGATTTCGTGCGAATTGCATTTCAATTTGTTGCCTCGTGTACCTTATGCTAATTTGAGCAATCTGATGCTGATGATAGAAGCACAATGGCAGAACGACGCCGGGTAACCAATGCGCATCGATCCGGAATGATGTTCTTAAATGTAGGGGCGTGTTGCTTGTATATTATCTCCGTGTCACGACTGCTTGTAATGCTTTCTCTCCTCCCCCCTTTAACCCCAGATAGAGAGCAATGAATTCTAAGGGTCCACGGGACCTGCGTCTGCGGCGAGGGTTCAATATGAGTTTTGTTCAACTTCTCGCGTGTCGGCTTTCTGTGGGATTTGCGTACGTGATTTTATCGTCATAAATCGCTTTCTCTCCTTTTCCTCGACTCCACTTGTTAGATCTAAATTATGTACAACTTTGTACTTTAAATTGATCATTATTTCTATTGCGCCATTTTTCTACTACCAATTCCGCTTCATAAATTCAATTTTCTGACTTGATTTTTTGATAATAATTTTGGCATTTATTAAAGTATCTTAATAATCAATTAGGATAAATAATCCTATTTTCGATCAAAAAGGGGATTTTGGTATTTAAATATGTCGCGGTGCGACATTTATATGCCTATACATATTCAATTTTGCAAACGCGCCAAAATATTTTACCGTCTTGAAATTTGCAACAGAACTAAGATAGTAATCATATATTAAATTGACAAGCAATTTAATGATATTGATATTGATGCTGATAGATATCTTAAAAGGATATTAACAATTTGATGCTAATAAATATCTTAAAATAATTTGTTGCGAAAAATATTACCTCAGTCGGGATTCGAATTCAAATCTCGAATTCCGTGCAAGGAATTCCTCTCAATTTAATCACTAAGATAATATTCGTCACAATAACCTCTCACAAGTAACTAATGAGAGATTCGTTTTTCGTCGTTTTTCAAAAAGATATGTACAAACAATTACAATTCCAAATTATATATACCGACGGGAATAAAGCAATTAAGAGAAATAAAATTCTATTTTCGGTCAATCTTAATGATACTATAGTTTACAAAAAATTTTTTGTCTATTACTTTGATTACCGGATTAATCTCTTATAGATTTTTGAACTGAAAACGATGCAAGCGAAAAAATATATAAATGATTTTTAATTTCAACGATGGAATAAATCAAATCCTATAACTATTCAATTTCAGCTTCATATGATATTCAACTATGCTTGAAAGCATTGAGTTTTAATAAATGCGCCGTATTTTGACCGTATTGAAAAAAAAAGAACACGCGTACCTACATAAGATACATATATAAAAGTAATTGATGAGTAATAAAAAGATTTTAAATACGTGTATAGTAGGCAAGAAAGCAAAAAGGCAAAAACAAACGTCGAACCGATGTAAAAACAGCAAGTCGACATGCGTAACGCATGAGATCCGAATGTGCGCGCGGATCGAAAGAGAATACAACGGGGTGAACAAGGAGGGAAGAAAGAAAAATTAGGGGTGAGGTGGGCAATAGAGCAAGGAGAAAGAGCAAAACATAGGAGCCGGCTAACCCTACCATCGTGTCAGCGTAATGATGAAATATTGCGCAGGTCTCTCGGGCCCTACCTCGTACGCCCCTGGGCAAGTCCACCCCCGACAACCCCCCAACGAAATCCCCTCTCCTCCCTCGCCCCCTGACCCCTCCCCCCCCCCGTATGCTTGTATATTTGCTACCGGCTCCAGACAGCTTCCACCTTCTGCCTTTTCCACGCTGCCCGCCAACGTCCATGCAGCGCAACCCCCCTGCATTTCTGATGTAACTGCGCTATCCCAGGGCACCACCGCCGACCGAAACCGTGCCATCCAGTTAGCTCACTATACTGCCGTTCTCATGAGAATAGATGATGCGCGTGTTGCCTACGCGTGTACGTGTATGTGTGTATAAGCCTCGACGAGGTCGTATAAGCGTTTATGTATGTACGTGAGGTAATGGCCGGATTGAGAACGACGTGGATATTTTTAGTAGCGATTTTTATAGTGATTTTGGCGCTATATTTAGTGTTACGTGCTACTCAAACACGATACAGTTTTACACGTACAAAGCTAAGAATAATTTATTAGAAGAATATATAATACGAAAGAAATTAGCTAATTAAAATGTAGACATGTCTCATAATTAAGGGGGGGGGGTTCAACAACTAATTCATTCGCATCTCATTATGCATTTGACACAAATAGATTTTGATACATATATAATATATCTTTCCATTTACGAAAATAAAAAGCTATTTTACAATAAAATCCTTAAACAATTTCGCACATATATGCTACATCGACAATCACTATCACTTGCGATGTAAATTGTTGTCTAATAAGTTTATTGTACGTGCATGAAGAACAATTTTATTTCTGAAATATACGTGTGAACTAATTCTAATTACATGTTCTGTCCCCATGGTCAAAACCGTTGCTGTGTTGGCGTCTAGTTAATTCAGTATACTCTCGTGAGACTAGACAATTTCATGTGTGTAAACAAGATCATACGCGTGTGCGTGGTACCTTACATACTTAAGTACGCAATAAATAAATTATGTACTAAAGTAGATTAACAATTAAAATAAGTTAATTGAAAAAAAATCAATCGACTTGAATAAAAATCACAGTAAGCGTATATTGAAAATATACGCTTACTGTGTATATCTCTATAAAAAAAAAAAAACAGGCCAAATTCAAAGGGAAGAAACAAAAAATTAGAAGATACTTTCTTTGTACTTTTTTCAAATAAACAAAACACCATTTCAAAAAATAGCTTTCTCATTTATTCGTCCTTAATTTGCGATTTATCGCATTTGACTCGTGGCAATGCGTTTTCTGTTTCGTTTCAACAGATGAATATCCGATATTGACTTTAAGAAAACGAGTTAACAGCATGCCACAACACGTGCTATATGTAACAGCAGAGTGTAAGAGAAGAAAAATATGAAAGAAGTTCATAAATAATTTGTAAAGAGTTATGCTGGAGGTGCGTTTTGCATTCGTGACGACGGTCGCGGCACGTGTAGCATAATTATATATGTTAGCTTGTACATATTTCCTACTCTCTCTACCATACTCGACCTAACTTTGCTTTTTATCCCCTTCATTCATATCTCTCCCACACCACGATGGTGCTTCATCAAAACGCATTTCCGCAAACTCGACGATACGATACGCATCCGGCCTTTCAGCAGACCTTTCAAACACCTCCGAATTTATACATTTCACTTTATATTACACATTTTCTTGAATAATACGCATACGTGAAGCGAATATCTCGAATTTTTCCAATACAAGATATCTTTATGTTAACACATTTAATTATTAATATCACTTTTTAATAATTAGAAAGTGCTATTACTACTAATTTTATTTTTTTTTTTTAATAAATGGTTTTAATGAATTGTTTTTAATCTCTGTTCCACAATATGTGTTTAATTTAGATATTATTAATTCTTAATTGGTATTGGACTTTTCTCTGAAAAAAAAACACTGTAATACATAGTAAATCATTTTATTCTTGTTTTTTAATGTTAAGTGATGAAATAATTCACAATTCTTACACTATGTTTCTTGCTAGAAAACGTTCATTATGAACGATTATCTTAAATTAATTATAAGTTTTCTTTAGGTCTATAAATTCTGACATAATCAAATATGACTTACACACATATAAAAACCAACCGCTATTCTTTTTTTCTAATTAATTGTTCTTAATTTCGATTTTTTGACCAATGGATTTGGAAAATAATGGTTGTGCTAACTTAAGATTAAAGTACAGCTATAAGAAATAGTAAAAAATTAAAAACAAATACGTCTTTTTATAGTGCTATTTAATTGTTAATTAATTATTCTATTACCGAATTTGTTGCTTCAACCGAGTTACAAAAAATAATACTGATTTAGAAAGAGAAAGAGCGAGATCCGCTGAAAAAATCAAGAGCAATTAACAAAAAAAAATAGCAATTAATTTTTAATATAAGTTGCATCCTACTGTGCTGAAGTTGATCAGATTAACAAACATGTTTTCTTTTATTGATGTGTATTGTTAATTATCAATTTAGTAATTATTACACATATTAAAGAATAAACCAAGAATATTGATAAAAGAGAAAAGAGAAGTCTCTCTCTCTCTCTCTCTCTTTTGAAATATTTAAGTATGTTACAAAATCTCGTTGTATATGAAGAATTTAAAAAATTAAGACCGATCACATGAACATAGGTTTTCTAAAAGACAAAATGGAAAAACAAAATAGTAAATACCAAATAATAAAAGGTTCTTTAATATAGATCTTATTCTATTCTTATACACATATAATTACTACAAGATTGAAACGAACAAGATTGTCATGACAGAATGCGAGCTTTTGTATCATCTCATCAAAGGATGTCACCATCAATATATTTCGTACGACTAACTAACGTTGTCAACTAACTAAAACTTTCAACAGATACTCCAAAAACATTTCGGTAACGTCGAACGTAAAAGAATGTTCTTAACAAAATAAACACGTATTCGAATTAAAGACTCTTAATTTGCATGTTCCAGATGAGCCATCCAGGAATGGAGAGTCTCGACATGCTGGATCCAGCAAATTCGATGACAACACTGACACCAATGTCCGAAAGCACGGGCGGTGGACCGGGGCATCACGCGGGCATCCACGGTCCCTCCGTATACGGCGGCATGAACGGTATGATGAGTCATCATCATCATCACAGTAACCTAGGCGGCGGTGGCGGCAGCGTGCCGCATCCGGCGCATCATCATCCGGCGATGGCTGCAGCGGCCGCGGCTGCAGCCGCGGCGGGTCTACATCCTGACGCAGATACCGATCCGCGCGAGTTGGAGGCCTTCGCCGAGCGATTCAAACAACGGCGCATCAAACTCGGCGTTACGCAAGCCGATGTCGGCAAAGCGCTAGCCAATCTCAAGCTACCGGGTGTTGGCGCTCTCTCGCAGTCGACGATCTGTCGCTTCGAATCGCTCACACTCTCGCACAACAACATGATCGCCCTGAAGCCGATCCTCCAGGCGTGGCTGGAGGAGGCGGAGGCCCAGGCGAAGAATAAGCGACGCGACCCGGACGCACCTTCGGTATTACCAGCCGGTGAAAAGAAACGGAAGCGTACAAGCATCGCTGCGCCAGAGAAACGCTCGTTAGAGGCGTATTTCGCGGTACAGCCGCGGCCGTCCGGTGAGAAGATCGCGGCGATCGCGGAAAAGCTCGACTTGAAGAAGAACGTCGTACGAGTCTGGTTCTGCAATCAGCGGCAGAAGCAGAAACGCATGAAGTTCGCGGCTCAACATTGACCCGAGGGTGGCTTGTGACAGCAAAACTGACCGTACCAGCTGCCTAGTCTCGAGCCCAAACCTGAACCTCTGACTGAGTTTCAGGGTTGGCCGTGAAGTGCCCAAAACTGTCAAGGCGGGCTTTCTCCGACTCCGCCGGTAGTCATCATCGATGAGGAGATTCCAAATCATTGTCGTCGGATCAAAGTCATCGGGATATCTATCTGCGGCAGTCTTTCGCGGTTACTAAAACGAATGGCTCGATACTACGGGCAGACGATACTATCGGTACACGAAGCTGTCACAGGCTGAAGAGTCGCTTGTTATCACTGCGCGTGTGTAATATGCTTTAAAACGCATATTCTGGAATCACCGGTTGCAGGGAGCTATTCTTGACCCGTTTCGGTTCGCGATTCTCTCTCCTCTTCAGCTAACACGATTATCTCTCGTGACGTTATACAATCGATGCAATGAAAACGCTGGTGACGCGTTTACGAATGTCTCACGATGGATATTATCGCGGTATCATAACAGTAAATATAAATTTATATCGCAATCAGTCCATCAAATTGATCGCCGCATTTTCATCCACAATGGAAGTTGTTGCAATACTATGATTTCTAATATACAGTGACTCATTTCTTTTTTTATTGTTATATCTATTAATTAACAAATCTCTAATTGACTTTGCTTTAATGAAAATATTAAAGATATGTCTTATATCCTAATGTTGAAATAAATAAGCAAATTCAAACGCACATTGCGCCTCTTTATTTCGCTCGAAAAAACGAATGCGAGTGATATGCAGATAATGCCGAGAAAAAACACTGATCGCTGCAATAATGCATAACGCTTTCAACGGTATGCTTTTTGGAAAATGGAAAATTCTGCACTAGGGGGATATAAACGCTTTCTTCGTATTTTCATTTACATTAGCAGTAAGCATTGTAGCGATGGATTTGTATTGGATAATAATATTATAGGACTACGTAAATATCGTCCGATTCGTGCGTTTCATCTGAACAAGATATATTTGTTATCTTTTTTTAAGACTATATATTGCTCATAACCCACAATACATGTTAAAGTTTTCTTTTAACTAAAATATACGCTGTGCAATATTTTTTAATTTAGCGGGCAAATTTTAAGTATAATTTTTTCTTGCAATCAATTATTAACTTTTATAGCTTAATATGATATTTTATTTTATGGATAATTCTTTTTTCATCAAGAGAAAACTTATATATTAAGTTCAAAAAATATGTAAAAATAAAGATTTGTTAGAAAGTCATTCAATATTACAATATCTTGAATTATTCGAAGCAGAAAAAGAAAGAGAAAATGTAGATTTGTATTGTGATTTTATGAGAATAATTAGACAAAAATTCAATTCAAATATTTCTATTATTAATGCTTCAACTAATATTTTCTTCTGATCATCGGAAATAAAGAGCCTTCAAGCTTGCAATCTGAAGAACTACAAGATCAAGAAATACACTACCAACGATAGCGATAAAACAGTTTACGATGCTATTTGCCCTTCGACCCCTCGTCGTATGGCATTTGCGGTTGAAATCGCTGTTCGGCACCGATTTCACTATCATATTTCTTGAAAACCAATATATGAAATCCTATAATCCATGTAAAATAAATGTACAATAAGAAGTATTTTATTTTTTTTTGTTAAGAAGTAAAAAAGTTTAACGAATTTTTATTAAGATTCGTTTATAATATTAGATTTTGTTTATAATATCACTTTTTATAAATACATAATTATAATCATACAAATTAAGAGGTCGTAAGATCTTTAAGTATATATTATCATATTTTATAAAATCACATTGCAACAGAAATTATTTATCAAACAATCGAAATAATACACAAAGAATATCTCAATGTTAAAGAAAAACTTTCCAACATAATTCTTTCAATTCTTATAATTTCTATCATAAAAAATTTATAAAATAGACAAACTAAACTAAATATTTGTGTAAGTTTCTCTAATACAATTGATCTCTAATACAACTGATATTTAAAATTTTCGACATCATTATATTGTCTGTTGATTCGAATGGATCATCAATAAATTATATCCTTAATGCAATTACGATCTTAATAATTTTTCATTTTTGAGCTTGTAATATTTTACATAGTCACAAATCGACAATATTTATATCGCAAAAAAACACATCGGAAACAATCGTAAATCACTAGGTCGCCATTGCAATAATTTACTGAGCAATAATCATTGAAGGCACAATCGATTGTCGGAGGATGATCCCGACGGGAAATTTGAAAAGCGAGAAAAAGGAAGAGAGAGAGAGAGTCTTTTCGTCGTTCGTTTTTCACGGACAAGCTTGTCATGACAAATGAACGGCGAAGAGCAAAGATTACCAACGCGTCTTGAAAAGTACAACTCGAAACATAAAATATAAAGTACGTATTTGTTATAAAGACGACGCGCGGATACGTCGCGCCGAAGAAAAAGTGATATTAATCCTAATGAAGACGCTCAGTGCAGTGTAAACAGTGAAGAGAACGATAGTGTGCATGTGAACGAGTGAATGTATGTTGCGTATGTAAGGCAGAATCAAGGAGTTGAAATTTAGAAAAAGATAAAGAAAAGAATAAATGAGAGAGAGAGAGAGAGAGAGAGAGAGAGAGAGAGAGAGTAAAATAATAAAAGAAAGGGAAAGAAAAGGGAAGGAGAGAAAGAAAGAGGCAGAGGGAGAAGGGAGGGGGAGGGGAAGAGAGAGAGAGAGAGAGAGAGAGAGAGAGAGAGAGAGAGAGAGAGAAAGAGAGAGAGAGGAACAAACTAACAGAGCTAAGAAAAATGTTTTACGTAGTGATATTGGACAATCAGTGAAAAGACTGTACCATATCATATTAAAGCAATACTGTAGTACGTAGTAAACGAATTAATTATACTCTGTTCGTATTTTTTATGATCGTCCGCGCATCCGCCATGCGCCATGCGCTGACTATTTTCGTAAAACGGGGAAGAGAAGAAAGGAAAAAGAGAAAGAGAGAAACAGAACGAACGACACAACGAGGGGATTGTTTTAAGTCTCGGTGCATATTCTGCTTTCAGACTCGACGATTAATAATAATCTCCTTATTGATCCGATATCAAGGATGCGATCAGCGCTTACGCTCTGGTCTCCACTTTTGCGCGAACCAACCAGTGTGCGCCAGAAAGAGAGTTTAGTTTTCCGGTTTTGTTTCCCGATATAAAGTATGGTTAATATCGGATGCATGGATAATCCGAAATCGATGGCTCTAACTGTCTACATCTACGTATATATCTCTTTCTGTTCGCCGACATAAAGAATCTGTGACGACAACGAAATTCTCGAGTATGAGAGCGACATCCTCTTAACGAAAGGTAAGGCGCAATAGCGAACAAGAAAGCACGATCAGTTTCGTCGAATACGGTCGAAACAGTCGTGCTGCAAGTCGCGATTGTTAAAATTTTCTGCGCTATATTTTCTAAAGTTGGATATACGCCTTAATGATTCACTTTGCATGTAACTAAAAATTCATTTCGATATATTATTTAATTAAAATATTAGCTTTGCCCAAATAAAATTGAAAAAGTTTTCATATCTTGCAAGTTCAAAACGTAATTTATTAAAAATCTTAAAAACTGTGTTACACTTATTGAAAAAAAAATAATATAAAAATTTTAATAAATAAAGACAAGACAATCTCGAATGAGGACCGATACTTAATATAATATTAGAATTTTATAAAATCAATTATTTATAAATAGAAAATTACTCAAATTAAAGTCGTAATTCTGTAATTAAAATGAAGAGAGTTTGCTCGATTTAGGCTAACATTGGAAATCCATTCTCTACATTGGCAGGTCGAGAAGGGTTAACCAATCAAAAAGTTGTCTTTAGAACCTTGATAGATAGAATAGGACTGAGTAAGTGACATGAGATCCAAAATGTCGGCTCCTCGTTTGATTTCAATTTGGTTTCATTTCAAGTTGAAGCATATTATCATTGAATTCTGTAATATTAATTAGTTCAAAATTTCTTTCATTTTATTCTATAAAAATATACGATATGTAATTATATAATGAAATATGTGTTCCAGCAAATCCTATATATCAATTCACTCAATAAAATTAATTATTATGCTTAATAATTTTAATTTTTTTAATCTGTTTTAATTATTTTAAATTTCTTAACAAATACAGAATCAACGATATAGAGACCTAATTACAAAGTTATCTCATAATTGGATATACTTTTCAATGATCTTAACTTATCAGTTGCTTTCGATTAATTTTAATCTTACAAATCTAGTACAAAAATTGCAAGAAAATTTATCAAACGCGTGATCGTGTGTATCCAACATTAGAAAAATATTTTAAGTAAAGAGGATGAAATACATTCAGACAAACGAAAATATTAGTAATAGCTAAAGGTAAAAGTGAAAAAATGGTAGCAATTTTTAAATTGTACATATGTAAGAGGATAAGTATTTTATAGGAGAGTAATAGCCTCTATTTGCCATTTTACTAGGTAGTGGAGAAGAAGTTCTAGTGCAATATAGAAGTCTAGTGAGACGTTTAATATTTATCGTTTTCTTTCTTGCCTATGGCGCGTCCATTTTATCGGAACAGTATCAGCAAGTTTATTAGCCTTTATCCACGGTCATTGAAAAACCTCAGAACCGCCCTGCATCGCGACCGTTTTTCTCGTAAAAAAAGGAATTATTTTCTTACATACGACAATTGCGTAATGTACCGATTCATTAGCAACATAATTGTATTAAATATTTTCTAATCACTGCATCCCTTTAATTCAAACTTAAATCCTGACGAATTAAAATGTTATGTAAATATCGCGACAAATCATATCTTTCATTGTTCCTTAATCTTGTTTTTTATATATCTCTCCTCTGTTTCTTGTATGTTTTTCTTTGTTTTCAATTCCATGAAAGCTATCATAATTATAGCCAACAATTAGAAATAACGTTCTTGAGAGACACAATGTTATTGTTACGTAATAAAATTATGTAAATATGATTCGTAATTCTATGAAATAGATTAAGAATACATTTCACGCACTTGGACCGAATATGTATCAAAAAAGAGAGGCGCCAGGAAGTATGTAGAATGGTATATTATAACAATATACGCATTATTACTAACGTTAAGTCTCATAAAACTGACATTTATTACATACATCAAATTCATTAACAGATTTTATAAATATTTTTATTTTCTGAAGATATCATTAAAGTGTTTATGCTATAAAATTACATAAGAAAAGTTTCGACAGTTTTTTATAAAAAAAAGAGCTCATCTCTCGTTCTTTAACGACATTATTTTATCATGAGAAAATGGAAACAAGAAATACACAATAGTAAATAAATAAAAAATTATAGATGAAATTAATTGCCCTATTATATTGCGATATATAAATACGGAAACGTCCTTTGAAAATGAAATTCCATATACTTCCTATGTGTTGCCAAACTCTCAAAACGTCATTAATCACTTTTTTTTTAATCATATCATATCGTTATATATAAAATATATACAAATAATTTTTTCCACCTTACACCACATTGTATATTTATTAAATGACTTAATAAAACATTTATAATGGGTTGTGAGTTACAATTTGTTGCGCTTATACAACACATCATGATGAGTTTCAATCATTTAAATAAACATCGTTGTATCATATGAAAAATTAGAAAATTATGCACTGCAATATTACGCAAAATGTTCCAGAATCATCACGTATCTTTTAAACCAATGATTCTTTGGTTACTTTAAAATCAATTTGATCTCAGTAAGAATATCGAACACTCGATAATTTTCAAATTAACAATTGAAAATAAAAGACGTTTCGCAACTGAATTTTATTAACTTTCTTAACTTATAAAACAGAATTTAAGATTTAATCCTAAAACATTAGATACATTCATGAGAAACTAAATTCAATATGTCTCGATAAATTATGAAAAATGATTTGTTCAAATTAGTTAAACAAAATAAGATAGCAGTTGAAAGAACAAATTGTGATTTCGGGACATTCTGTATACATGAAAAGTGATGACTCTGATACATATATTGCAATAAGAAAAAGTTAACGCCTCTATCCGTGCGTCATCATATGCAACGTGAGCATTAACTTGTCAATGCACAGGTTTATAGTAAGTAATTATCGTTTAATAGAGAATGTTCTAACAGCAAATGTTTACTCTCTCTTAAAAGGAATCTCGATTAACAATGTTTATGTTATTTAATATTTAGTATTTTTTAATTAAAAGATACGAGATACTTAATAAATAAAAATGTATGAAATATGATCCTGAATGATATTGAAATGATTATGATTTTCTATTGCGTAATATAGATATTTTAGTTTTCACAAAATAAGCTATTTATGAGTAAGACTGTAAAATGAAATAGGAAATCTCCTCAAGCGCAAGTATAGCGCAAATATACATATTTAATACAGGGTAACGAGTCATATCATAATGTGTTTTATGAATTGTTATCGTCATAAAACTGCACTTAAGAGTCTTGCCAAATGATGCGATTAGGCACACGCGACGTTGGTAAACTACGTCGCAATAAACTACGTTGACTTGCACAGATTTGCGCATCTCCGCAATACGTTTCTATTGTATATCAAATTGTAGTTTAAAGAATCTTTCAACGGGGAAATTAATATTCCGACACATGTGCAGATTTCTTTCGCAAAGAAAAAAATTTATTATTAGATATTTTGAATGAATTCTTTAATGCATCTATCATTTGAAGAGAGTGCTGATTGTTTAAAAAATATCGTTTATCTCTAACGCTTTTAATCATATCTATACGGTCTTGAATGATAGAAAATGTGTGATACGTAAATATATAAAGTACATCTGGCTAATATTATTTAGAAAACAGTCTTTAAGCGCTCCCACTGTAACTCATTGCTGCTAATCGATGGTAATCATCGAGAAATTTATATTTCTATCTCATAAAGAAGTACACGAGATATATACCAAGTTCAATTTATCGCAAGTTTAATTTTTGAAAACAGTGATGGATGGATTGGACAAGATAATTTAATCATAAAAGCGCAAATGTAAAAGTCAGAGATATGGCGTTCTAAGAGATTCCTGCAGTCCCACACGAAAGATGAAATTTTCAGTATTTTACGTGCACCGTTAAGAAAAAAACAGATATTCACAAAAATAGATTAAAATGAAATTGACACAACATCAATCACTGCATTCCACAATCTTTTCGACTTATCCTAATGAATTGCCGTAACGTGAATTATCTAACCGGACGATCTGTGGCGAAAAAAAATGATCGCGTTGTACCATCGCATGGTATAAACGCGTAAACAGTGAAGACTCTTATGTACGCGTGTTTATAATTTATTCATTTTTATGGCGATTGCGCGGATCATCAACCATCGCCCTAGATACCCGCACGGCATGATTTCAACCAAAAAGTATTAACGTCAAAACGTTATGACGGGAGCATATTTGTATAAAGAAATATGGAAACTAAATAATTAATATAAATAATTATTATCAACAATTATATATAGATTAAATGTTTATACATATAAATTGAAGGGGGAGAAAAAGCCAAAATGAATTGTTAAATTTAAAAGTCTTACTCATAGGTGTTCACGTGGCCAGCTTAGATAGCTAAATTCTACATAGAAAAAAAAACGCGATGTCGTTAGCAAATTTTAATCATCAATCATTTAATTCGTAATTGCCAAAGTTGATACGCAATTTTAACACTCTGATAACTTAAAAATTAGCTATATGCCATTTTGTGTCGGACGACATCGCGTCGATTCCTCGTTATTCGGTTCATTAAGATACTTTACGCGTAAATATTTATAATATATAGAACAAACGCAACTCTCTCTTTAAAAACTATTTTAAATAGCATCGATACGATAACGTAAGAAAGAAGTAGAGCATATCTATCTTCCATTATAAGGAAAATCGCTTTCGTTCTACATCTATTCGTTCTACACTCTTTATCGAGCGTTCATGGCGCTTATCTATGCATTTACAGACTGGTAAAAATCTGAAACGATCGCGAATCGTCGTTTGTATAATAGAAATAACACTACATATTTATGTTTACACTATGCCTACGTACAACACATTCAACGTGTCCCATAATAATTCCAGATGTGTCAGAATATGAATCTATATGTGTGTAATAACGATCGACAAATCATAATCATAATTTCACAGTAAATTAAATTCTTATCAATCTATATAAATTGTAATTAAATGCGCGATCAGTGTAAAAGTGAAACGCTATTTATGAGTAAGACTGTAACTATCGCGAACGATATAATAATATAATAAAGACATATCATAAAAGATACTAGTTTAATTGTCTGACATTGTAGAAATTTCTATGTAAATATGTTGCGTGCAACTTGGAACAATGTTTCGAGGCTACGTTTATGTATAAATGAATCATATATCCCATAGGGCATGCTGTTTGATGTTAAATTCTTATTTGCTTGGCAGATGCTTATATGCTAGTTCTTATATTCATAGGCACTTTCGAAGCTTTGTACATAATCGACAAATTGTACGAATTGTAAATCTATTTGTAAATTACGTAGTAATTAGTTTATTAGTTAAATTATATTCGCTTCTAATATGTAGCATAATTCACGTAAATACACGTCCTCGTTACGTTTCATACTATGTCTTAAAGACAATGAAAAGCGCGTATCAATAACTCGTTTTAATGATATTAACACCCGTATAATTTTGCCTATTTATGATTATCGAAATCAGACATCTGCGTATCGCAAACATGCGTATGTAATAGCAACATTTTTTTCACAGATTTGGATTCATTCGTAAGCATATGTTAGGTTTCTCAAACGTACCAAATTGCGCGCAATGTACGATAAGGGGAAAGAGAAAGATTCCTCCATACTGTACATATCATGTGCCATAATTCATTTACCATACTTTGTGTCTAACTTTGTTCCAAGTACCTATTCAATTATATATATAAATATTATAGTACATAGTATAATAAAGTAAACCTTGATGTTATTGATAATTTTATTGTATACCTTTCACTTTCCACTTTCCAAATGCCTAAATGATCGAGAAGAAAATCTGCACGATATTTTTATTTGAAATAAAACCGATTACTATCCTCTATCTGGCTGGAATGTATAATTTACTACTACACTGAGTATGAAATAATAATACTTTAAGCCTTAAGCAAAACACGGCTAATAAAAATTTACTAGATTTAATTATTATTATTCGATAAAACTTTCACGGCTATATTTCTTATAACTTTTATTACACATTATATTAGAGATATTAATTTAAGATCCAAAAGTTTTTAGCAAAATTTTTATGAATTTATGTAAAAGGTAAACTTATTTTTCTTAAATGTCAAATTTTTGTTTTATAATGGATATAATAATTATTTGAACATTAATATTAAATTTTTTTTCTTTCACATATTTCTGGAATAAAAAATTAAACTTATTAAGAATTGCTTTCCTCAAACTCGCAATCTTTACTGCGAATAGTAATCATTTATCATATTATAAGAACTGCATATGCACATTCTTATTCCACAATACTTTTTCTACAATTATATTATATAAGTAACAAAACATGTGCAAAACAGGAAAAAAGATTACAGATGACAAAACTATACAATAAATACATATGTCTCGAAAATTTGTATTTTCACGAATGAAAACAAAAATTAAAACAAACTCAAGTATGATAAAAAAGATAATCTTATTGCAAATAAAATGTATTATTCATGTTAAGTTTTCGTGTGTTAAGAATAGCCAAAATGATGAATTTGTCAACAAAAGTTAGGTTAAAAATGAACAAACTATAAAATTTTGATTATATCAATCAAAATTCCAATTATCTCAAAAATTTTCTGATTAAATCTACTAAAATTCTAGTTGAGATAATCGAAATTCTGATTAATATAATTAGAATTTTCTGATTTGTCCATTTTCAACTAAACATTTTTTTCAGTGTAATATTATGTAACTTGAAAATGTAATCATATTAATATTTTTTAATTATGTCCTGATATAAGTATATACATATATAGAAAGTATTCCTCTTAAAATGAAATAAGTCTATGACTTCTTTAACCTGTCTAAGAATGACTTTAACAGAGATATTAAAGGATCGCAATTATATATGT
>NW_017259590.1:1403690-1408846 GCF_001594045.1 Atta colombica
TAAAGAATATGGAATCATATGAAAAATATAAAAGTATTAATTTTGCATATTTGCATTGCAATTGCGTATGCAAATATGGAAAATTATGTTACAGTAATAAATAAAGATTCGCGACGCGTGATGTAAAATTGACAGTTTAGGAATATATAATTTGTTTTAGCCGTCGAAAATCAGTGCAATTGTTACTAATATTGCAATTACTATGCATGCAGTAATCTGTCCTTTTTAGCTGCATTATGTTCCATATATTTTGTCATAAATAAATTAGTATACATGAACATTATTACATAAAATAAAATCTGGATATTTATAAAATTTTATACATACAATATTTAATTTTAACGTATGAAATTTATATTTCATATATAAATTTTATAGACGTTTTCATTTTGATTATTATGAAAAAAGAATGTTCGTGAAAAAAGTAATTTTAATTCAAGCAATTGATATTTATTCAGCAATTAAATTTTTAATAAAAAATCTAATAAAAAATATTTAAAAAAGACAATAGCAGCTAGAAAAACAGATTAATTGAAAAAATTGAAATGAAACACTCATCATCTGATAACGTTCATCGATGTATTATATCTTCTACTGCACTTATATTTGCATTACGTCAGCATTCAGAAAAACTCCAAGAATCTCTCTGCATCATCCCACATCGATCGCACTTCATTTTATTTTATATAATACACTCGCGAAATTCGCGAAATTATTATTTTAATGTCAAATTAAGTAATTTAATAATTCATAAATTTAATAATTAATGAGTATTTATTGTAAAACGACATTTGCGAATTTGGTTAAAGAGTTTGTATGTGTTCACTGCACCTCTCTTTATATTATTTCACAATCACTCCCCCTACCGCAATGCAAAAATCACGATTTAACTCATGAATTTATTAAAAATTATTTATAATGAGAAATAAAAGTGAGAAATAAAAGAAATTATCATTCAGTATTTATGTGGTAAATACTGAGCAAAAAAGTCTAAGTGAACATAAATCGAAAACTCGATCATTTCTAGATAAAAACCATTTTGTATGTTATAGTATCATAACTGACTTATTGCGGTTTCTATGTGCAATGTATATGCAATGTGAAAATTAACCTCAGTATTTACAAACCACATTCTGATTTAATTTCCATACACGCTTTATAACTTGCTTTATAAAAAATTTCACCGGAAATCAGTAATTGTTGACTAGCAACCAGCATTACGATCAAATGGGCGTTATGGGAGATTACCTCATAAACCAGTAATTTTTCCAGATAGATTATCAGTACTACTTATCTTAATTTCTCTCTTTTCACATCGTATGTAACACGTAGAAAAGACAATAAGTCAATTATGATACTAATACAAAATTGTTTATATCTCAGAAATGATTAAGTTATCGCTATTATATAAATGTTAACTTTATTTTGTACATCCTGTATAATTGATGTAGTTTTTTTAAATTATAATTTATGGTAGAATATTTATAAGTTAAATTTAAATTATATTTTATATAACAAAACGAAACCTGCAAATATTTCAAATATAATATTATAGATTTAATTTATATTAGTTACCTCACGCAATATGTATCTATAGTTTTACGTGAGTACATGTTTACGAAACTATTACACGAAAATGTTAATTCCAATATTAAAATGCACACAAAAATCGAAAGCGACTAAATAGTGTAAGTCAACAATAATAAATTATATTTAATATTTAAATAAATCATAGCTTATAGTAGAAAATTAATTTTCGACTACATTAGGAAGATATAAGATTATAAATTTATTTATTTTCTTTATAATATTTCTTTGCAGAATTATATACAATATTAACATATTATATTTAATATTATAAATATATGTAACAATTGTTCTATTTTTCTTTTAATTGCAATATAATTTGTTACAAATCAAATGCAAAAGAATATTCTAATGAAGTTTCTGTCTTAAGCATGTTATTTTGATGATATTTACATTTTTAAGTAAGATAAGTTAAATTGATTTATACTCTTTTTTCGCTTGACTTTTTTTTTATACAAAAGACTGCATGCAAAAATCTACACGGAATGAATCGCACTGATTTCAGAATTCGAAATTTTGACGAAAAAAATATCTTTCACCATATCCTAAATTTCACTCACCGATATCACCATTCACATTCTTTCATCCGAATCTGTAACAAAAAGAAATATCGTTCAATTGAATTGAGGTTACAAAAAATATACAAATAAATAAATATAGAGTATCTGAAATGTAAATGTTTACCTTTCTAAACCAGCCCTGTTTAGTCTGAACCGGATCCTCTGGTGCAATATTCACATCTCTAATTTCACAAATATATATAACTATCTCTTACTTTAACATTAATTGTACACGAGATATATATGTTATAACTTTTAATAATGAATATTATTTCAAAATGTAATTTATATTATATATTTCATTTTAAAAGAATATTTATTTGTTCTTTATTTAAAAATATTTTGCATATATTTAAATTTAACAAATTGATTTTAAATTTAATATAATCAATATGTCATTATAATATAATTTATTTATTTTTATTTCGCGTAGAAATCAATCGCGTTCACAACTTCATAAATATATAAAGAATTCTATATTAGTATATTATATAATTAATATCTATTCTAATTCGCATGACAAAAAAGAATTGTGAAGTTTTATCAATAATATTTTAATTTAATACTTTGCGTAATGCAGTTAAAAGTATCCAGTTTATCTTAAAACATACACGAATACAATTATTAATAATCATCTCTTAAATTAATATAAAACTAAAATCTGAAATATATTATAATTTAAAAAGAATAATCAAACATTATTTAATGATTCGTTGAAAATAAAGAATTATGATGTATAAAATTTTTAAGATCATTAAATATTATTCTTATTGAAGAGAAAATCGGAAAAAAAAACTCAATAAGAAACTATTATGTATTGCATTGAAGTATTAGTATTGATATTAATAAAATTCTAATTGCAATGATTAAGATTAATCCTTTGCGTTACGACGAATATTCAACCACGGTCCATTAAATAATCACTATTTTCCTACAGGAGATGTATAATGATTTATGCATATCGGTTAAAATATCCATTCCAAAATATAAATTGAGCATTACAGTTACATTTGTAATATTGAGTGACAACGAAATGTAATAAAGAAATAGAGTTGTTATTCAATCAAATTGTAATATTGTTTTAGTTAAAAAATCGTTTTTACGATTTTCTATTTCGTTGAATATTGTCGCGCAGCGTAGCGCGATAATAGCGGTGCTACACGTGTGTTTCGTAGTAGAGTCACTCGTGATATGAACGTTGTGTTGCATCGTATACAGCGCGTATGTGTCCGACCTACGCGTGACTTTGACCTCGATACGGCGCGACACATCTTAACGGGTGTCCTACCAATACATATATCTGTCTGATTATAAGTCGAAAATATATGATTGAATTCTTTCGTATTGCGAGTAAGAAGTTCATATTTTGAAAATAGACAACGAACATTGTGTTACTGATATTTCACTCACGATGCAGCAAAGGAAAAATATTAGGTGTACAACTTTGCTTCCGCCGTTTTCCTATAGATGGCTTTAGTGGTAAGTGATGGTCGAAATAAATAGATCATAGACGTCATACAATAAACTTGGGCATCTGTCAACATAACCCCATAGAAACATTAGTCGATTTGTGTCTGCATCATAAAGTTATTCTCGATTGAAAATGTCAGTTTACGAGCCAAATTCTCGTCATTTGCGGGAGGTTTTAATTTTTTGCTTCAATATGAAGAAATCTGCGGCTGGGGCTCATCGAATGCTCTCAAATACTTATGGTGAGGCCGCTATTAGTGAAAGAACGTGTCGTAGTAGTTTCAACGCTTCAAGAACGGTGATTTTGTCGTCGAAGACCGGCATAGCGATGGAAGAGAGAAGGTTTTCGAAGATGCAGAATTGGAGGCATTACTTGAGCAAGACTCGTGTCAAAATCAAGAAGAATTGGCACGATCATTGGGAGTGACTCAACAAGCCATTTCAAAACGCCTCAAAGCCATGGGAATGATTCAGAAGCAAGGAAATTGAGTGCCGTACGAATTGAAGCCGAGAGATGTTGAACGGCGTTTGTTTGCTTGTGAACAGCTGCTTGAAAGGCAAAGACGGAAGGGATTTCTGCATCGCATTGTGACTGGGGACGAAAAATGGGTTCATTACGATAATCCCAAGCGCAGAAAATCATGGGGAGTTCCCGGCCATGCTTCCACGTTGACGGCCAAACCGAATATTCACGGCTCCAAGGTCATGCTCTGTACTTGGTGGGACCAGCTCGGCGTAGTGTATTATGAACTGTTAAAACCGACTGAAACAATCACAGGCGATCGGTATCGAACGCAATTGATGCGTTTGAGCCGAGCATTGAAAGACAAACGGCCGCAATACAACGAGAGACACGAAGTGATTTTGCAGCATGACAATGCTCGACCCCATGTTGCGAAAGTGGTCAAGACATACTTGGAAACGTTGAAATGGGAAGTCCTACCCCACCCGCCGTATTCTCCAGACGTTGCTCTCTCTGACTATCACTTGTTTCGATCAAGGGCACACGACCAGCATTTCCGGTCTTATGAAGAAGTAAAAAATTGGATCGATTCGTGGATAGCCTCAAAAGATGACCAGTTTTTTCGACGCGAGATTCGTACGCTACCCGAAAGATGGGAGAAAGTAATGGCCAGCGATGGACAATACTTTGAATCATAAATGTATAACCAGTTTTTTACAATGAAGCCTCGAATTTCGGAAAAAAAACGGCGGAAGCAAAATTGTACACCTAATAATTATAATAGATTTCCAACAAAATTATACGTTTATATACAGTGAGTACTAAAAGTATTCGTACAAAGAAAATATTTTTTTAAAAAAACTTTATTTTTAAAAATTAAATATTATCCAGCGATAAATGAGTCATCGAATCAATATCGATACGATAATTTCAACATCAATTCGACTTCGATGTTTAATTGATGATTATTTCTTGCTGGGTAATTAACAATTTATTCATAAAGTATAAAATAGACTGTATGTTTCTTAAAATTATATATACCAAAAAGATGTATATTAATTATAGAAAATATATTA
>NW_017259590.1:1409252-1417255 GCF_001594045.1 Atta colombica
TATATATATATATTGAATGTATGACTGTTATTTCAAAATTAAGCATTAAATGAGTTTAAATAAGTATTGTTTATATTAAATAGAGAGATAAATATAACGAGAGAGAGAAAAGGGGGAAAAGTCTTTATACATTATACATTATACATTAGAAAAAATTATCAAGTATTTCTAAATTTAAATTAATTACGTATCTTGTCATTTGTTATCGTTCAATAATAAAAATCTTGTTTAGTTTTGTGAAATGTCTAGGACATACAAACGGATAGATAGCTACGACGACGGAAAATAAGTAGCGCATGCAATGTTTTTATTGAACCAAATCTAGACGCTGGCACATTGCGTGATACGCTACAGCATTGCGTGGAATTATAAATTTATACAGCAGGCACGTGTATACCGTTAAAAAGATTATTTATCCAAATCAGAATATCGTACCATGCGGCTCGCCTTTCATGCGAAACGAACAACATTTTATACAAATGGCATTTTCTGATAGTCATCAGAAAACTCAGATAAATATCATCGATACACCTAAGTTTTAATTAAGTTAAATTTAATAACTTATCTCAAATTTTTCGTTCATGTAGTGAATGGAGTACATATATCATACGAATCGCATATATTGATGTAAGACATTCATGAAATGTAAAATATCTTAAATGAAGATGATTTTCGATTAATTAATTGTGCAGGTAACATCATCAACGGTTGACATAGTTCCGTCATATCTAAATAATATGATCCCGTGCATCTATTACGGATGATGCAATTAATTACTATGCGTCAAGTGAATGTCCACTACGGACGACGGTGTTCATTAGAATTTCAATCGTCGTGTTTTATAAATTCGTATACTTATGAAAAATATATAAAAAAATTTCTAAATATAAACAAATATTTTAAATGTTACGTCACGAACGAATTGCAGTATCATATTACAATATGACATACATAATTTGAAAAATAAAATTTAAATTGTAACTTACATATCAATGATGATTAGTTTTCAATTCTATTAATTAATTTAAATATTGTATATACTGTATATTTGAAAAAATTATGTCAGTTTTTACTCCGTTGAGAAATTTATTTTTTATGTAACAATAAAGCACAAAAATAATTATTATATAAATAATAAAAAATAAAAAATGATTGTAATAATTAACTCGTATTCTAACAATTAACAGTAACGTTTCAAATGCGAATAGTATATGCGCATCTAGCTTCTCATATATGGCGAGCTGCAAAACATAGCTGTGATTATTTGCAAAGTTGCGTTATTACGGCGCGTGTGTTCAACTACACTGCATAATTATCTATTTCGCAGGTAAATCATTATACAACGCCGTGACCGATTGCAAGTGAATTTTACAAGAGACAATGTTCAGCAACAAGACGGAACGATATATTTACCAGCCGCGAGCAATTGAGGTTTACTTGCTTTAATAATATCTACGCGCATACAAATTTACAAGTGTAAAAAATTTGAAAGAATAAACAAAATTAAAAGCAAAGGCTACAACATGATTTTTATTCATTGGATTAAGAAAATTTATAGAACGCGAAAGATACATTTGGAGTTAAACGTGTATTAAATAGAGACGAAATTAGCTATAATAATATACGACTAAAAATACAATTTAACTTCAGTGATTCATGAAAATTCCCAAAATATATTTATTTACATTTACCGTAACGATTCAAGATCGGCTTAAAGGATTAATGTATGTAATGTATTATATGAACATAACTTTAAAAGTCATCATCAAAAGCAAATATGAAGGAAACAAAATACATGTTTTGTTGCACATTTTTTTCTACTAACTTGATTTTATACAAATCCAATTATACAAACAACGATCTTTTATTTATCTAAATATTTTAATTTTCTGAATTCATTATTTTATATGAAGACAAAAAAGAAATGCAGTCAGTAAAACAAAAGTAAAAATTTCATAAACTTTTTTCTGATCTCATAGAAAAAAATGGCAATGTCTTTATAGATTTGATTCGAAATCTTTTTTGTTTTTTGTTTACATATAAGAAAATTTTTAATAAAGAATAAATGTAGATAAAGATTTATACCAATATTCATGATCATTCTCAAAAAATATCTCATGAATGAGTTACTTGAAAAGAATAATCTGTTTGATACAGTGACGACAAATCCGTGACTAAGAAAAAGCCGCGAGGGAAATGAGTTTACGATATCTGCTGATTAATTGGCATAGCGGGCAAACATTGTCGAGAGACCTAAGGGTTGTTTGCTTGTATATACATCGGCTGTAAGGATGAAGGACTATATAGACCCGTTCGAGTATTGAACGAGCGCACGTTGACACGAACACTCGCGTACGTGCGTTCTCCAGAACATGTGGCAGGCGCGTACCTCTACCCGTGTAGCTTTTGTGTTACAAATCATGTTTACATTATCGCTACACTTGTGCCGCTGCTAACCGGTGTTCTATACGCGCACTCATTCTCGACAGCCTAATAGCCCGAGGAGGCTAGGCAGCCAATTTACTGAGCTTGAGGGCTATGGCGATTAGTTTGATTTTCGGATTCGTTAGGTCTATAGTCATCGAAAAATCGGTTCCGCGCGGGAAACAATAGACTGTGTTCCGATGGAAAAACATTATATTAAATCATAAGAGATTACAGAGATTCCCCAGAATAAGTTTTATTAATGCAAGAAAAGGAGATACAAATAAAATTTAGTTTAATATTTATATTATAAATTTAATTTTTAAATAATATTAGTGAAATTTTACGTGTAAGAAATTAGATAAATTAAAATCAGGTTTTTATTAAAAAGCAATTTAAAGATTGCTTTTGCGAGATAATATTACAGCTACAATTATTTTGAGACATTAGTTAGAAAGTATACCAATGTTAAAATACAACCGTTTCATATGAGTGAAGAACGAATGAGTATAATAGCTCTAATGCGACGCTATTAGTTACTTCGGCGTCTAGCGTCACTGCTGGAGTTACTAATACCATCGTATTAGCAACCAAGTTAAAAGCAGAACAGACTATAGCCGTTAAATATTGATTCGGAAACATTTAACCGTCTGTGCTAAAACTAATCAGTCGGAATGTACTTTTCGGACAAAATTGCATTTTCCATGTTTTGCACGTCATGATTAAAAATATCTTTTACGCATATTATATTAACGTTGATAATTTTTCTCTTATAGATCTCTGTCATTTTCTTTGCATTAAATTTATAAGGAAAATATTTTCATGCTAAAGATTTTAAATGAATGTATCAAATGGCGCATAAATAAAAATGTAAACCTAAATATTAGGTGTAGTAAAAAGAAATCCATTATTTTTCCATTCAATTTCATACAAAAATAATGGATTTCTTTTTATTACAACTAATATATTTCTTTAAAATTTGAAACTAAAATTTATTTTTACATTTTGAACACAACACGTAATGGAAATAGATAGAATATTGTGAAATTGAATTCGGTAAAAATATATTCTAATATATTATTAATAATTGTTTATTATCAACATTTTAACGTCATGATGTTATCCATACATATGATGTTAAATAAATTATATGATATCATACGTGGCACTCCGATTTGGAATCTACATTTTATATATTGATTGTAATGACTGACAACGGTGGTAAAAAACATTAACAACAAATCTAATCTGTAAATGAAACTTTATTTTCAGATTATTAATTTGTGCCCTGTTTTATATTATAGCACAAACTAAAAGAGATAAAAGTATGTATAATTACATAAATGATATGTTTCTGTACGATATTCACAATTTGTTTTCCTATATAAATTTCAGAATAATTGTAACCAATTTATTGCGAGTGACTCAGAACGAAAGAAATTTCATTTAATTTAGATATAATCAAGGTTTCTTGCTAAAGAAAGATCGATTCCAGATTAGTCGATAAGCTTATAAATGAAAGATAGTTTATTAGATAGTTTGTTGAAACATCTATACAGTTCATTCTACAGTTCATTCTACTAGTTCTTCTAGTTCTACTAGTTCATTCTTAATAAGTTACACGCGATTATAATACTTAAAAATATATCTAAAATATCTATATTTCTTTCCATATGTTCAAGTCGTTATATATCCCGGAGATTTTTAAATAAATGTCACAAAAACGATGATAAAACTCAATAAGTTTACGAAATTCTTTATTAAACCGATATCAGGTCGATATCATAATCCCGTTGGCAATAACAACCGGAGAGAAGCCAAACAGAAACTTTTCTACAAGAAGGAATATAGTATATTAGCTTCGGCGATCACGTCACAAAAGTTATTGCGATACAATGACAATCTTTATAAATGATTCAAACGGGCGCAGAATTGTCAGGAGTTGTGTGACATTGTTCAACTGTTCGGGGACACGAAGCCCCTTCTTTGCCTCTTTTTCTCCACTCTCCCCAAACAAAGGACTTTTTGACACGCAAAATTAACCAAAAGAAAGGAGAGTAAAAAAAGAGATGTGACTGGAAAAGGGATGAATGTGTGTGGTCTCGGCGAACAGTATTGCGCAACGAGAAGCCGAGGAGAGAATGAGAGCGTCGCAGCATCTCGATGAGACGAGACACGAAAGCAAGAGGAGATTCTTTCTCTCTCTCTCTCTCTCTCTCTCCCCTCTCTCTCCCCCTCTCTCTCTCTCCCTCTCTCTCTCTCCCTCTCTCTCTCTCTCTCCCTTATTATAAGGATAGTCGCAGCGCAGGAAGGAGATCCCAGGAAGCAAAAGGAGGGTCTCCAAGATGTCGTGACAGTGAGGGGTCGGATATATCGTTCCACGAGCCACTGCAACAGATATAACGGGTATGGACGGGGGTCCGGAGCTGCCGACGCGAGACCCGAGCGATGAAGGTGAATTATACATGACATAGAACACAATCGCCCCTCTCTCGCCGCGGCCCCGTCTCACGGCCCTACCCGAAAACCACCCCCAAACCGGCTTCCGCCAAACTGCCCGTACAAATGCCGACACTCGGGGATACCTCCTGATGTCCGCTGTCACCCGGCCTGTCGCTCGTCGTTCTACTGAACGCGAGTGTCTTCGATTCTCTAGCCGAAAATTAGAGATCGCGGAATATCACGTATGAACGTGATTGACTTCGTCTGTCTGTCGGTCGTAAAGTCAATGGACGTATCTACATCTTTGTTTACTGTTCTATCCGAAATTACATTTATTTAAAATATATCGTGTTATATATCGAGGTAAAAAAATCTTAAATTTTACAACAAATTTTATTCAAATCTGTTAGTCGATCGTCAATACGTACGTTGCCACAACTTTATGATTCTAATACATTCAAATTCTTTCTTCGTAAAGAATTTATTTTTTTATAAATTTATTTTATGCTTTTTCCAAAAATCCATTGTGGTTTGAATTTAAATATTTATTACGATTTTTATTATAATGACTGTGAAACATGAGAAAATTGGCTCGAATATTATCTGATAATTTTTGTCCATTTTACACAAACGGTTTCTTGATTTCATATTTAAGCGGAAGAGTGATGCGACAAGACGGTTCTTCGTATTTTTACAAGAGTGTTAATGGCGTCGAAAGACCCTCTCGCCTCAACGAGAATGTACCCTCACTTCTTCGCTCGTCCCGTAATTGAAAAAATATGAACTTTTTTGTCGCCGCAGGAGAGTACTTTCTACCACCCTCTTTGCTTACCGCTGTCTTAGTTGGCACGTTATTATAAAACATCGTAGCGCTCCGTAGGCGAAAAATTAAGACCAATTTCGCCGAGAGAAGAAAATTGATTTAAACAGAATTACGTGATGTGATATAAAGAAATCGAAATAATATTACTTAGATTCATAAAATTAAATGCACAATTGTTTTATATTTCCCAACATATATATATATTACGTAGTTTTTATAGAGAATATCTCATAAAATATTTATCTGTCCTAGAAAAGTTACAGCATCTTAACAAAAAAACTGTCCTAACTAAAATTTTTATTTCTATTTTTATTTATACGAAATGTTCAGTAAACTACAGCACAAGAAGTTACAAAAACAAATAAAAAGCGTAAAATAAATATTTTAATTGCTTATGTAATGGTTATGTAGTTTTCGAGAAAAAAGTTATGTTTTTTATTTGTTTTTTTACCGAAGAATAATCTCCTTATTGATTTTACCACGTTTTAGTGGACGCCCTGTATAAATAAATAATTGCTTTAATAGATTTTGTTTTACAAATAGTTAAAAATGAAAAGCTTTTTACACAAATCAAAAACGATGGATATAAATAACAAAATCTTATTTTATAATCTCTGAGCTTTTATAATAGAATTTATACAAAGCTCAATTATCTATCATATCTATAAAAAATAAATCCAATATTAAAAATAAAAAAAATTACGTAAGAAAATGATAATAAAATCTAAATAAGCTTTTGTTAAAAATTATTTCTTTAGAAAAAACTATCGATTCAAAAAAGATGATATATCTGCATCTTTGTGTCTAGATGAAGCTTATTTAGATATTTATAAAAACTCCTACTGTATATATTGCTTATTATTCTATTTAAATCTATATGTTAATGAATTACAATCACATTATAAATACGTGGTATATTACAAGCATTTATTTTACTAGACCAATACTTAATTTTTTTTCTTAATAATAATTATCTAATTAGCGAAAACTTCATTATTTATTAAAAATTAACGCGAATGTGTTTCTTAATTTTATGAGCTGACCACATTAAACATTCGACAAACTTACTTATTTTTCTGTGCGCAGTTTCCTAAGGTGTTACCCCTTACGCCTCTATAATAATTACCAAGAATTGTTAACGTTAATCCGCGAGCCCAATTGCCAGTGGCGGTTGAAAGACGCCATCGTAGGTAAAAACAAGAGCTCGTCTCCGCTAATCAAAGTGTTTGCCTTCGCTTAATCCTAGCTTAGCGGAGACTTAAATATTCCTTGTAAACTCCCGGCCAACGTCGGGGATTACTAAATGGGAGCAGCGCGAAGGGGTCTTGTCTTCGACTTAGCTAGAAAGTGCCAAGCTTGACTGTAATAGGATAAGACCGGAAAGAGGAGTTTTCTCCGACGACGGTGTACGCTTCAAAGCATATAATGTATCGACGAGGAAAACCACCATCTCTCCACCCGTCGTTTCTCCCAATGTCGCGGCTTAACGGTCTAAAGCCTCGTTCACTCGGTTTTGTCCCATAATGATCTACAAGAGATTCTAATTGTCGTATTATCGCCTGATACCAATTTGATATCTATTTATAGCTAATTTCTTAACTTAATTTCTATTATATAGGAGTAAGGAGTTCCGAGCAAAATAAGATGCACTCGTGAAACAAATAGACTGTCTGCATGTAATAACATATGGTACTACGTGTCTATGTAGAAAATTATTTATCCTCGACGCATCAATTCGACTCAAAATCATACAAATTACAAAGTCAGAATTAAGATGTTCATCGTCAGAAAGTTTTCTTCACTTTAAGGGCAAACACTCTCTGCGTATCCTATCAAAGAGAAAAGACATGTAACACGCATTAAGTGCACAAGAGCACGCGAGTCGCAATAGAGCATCCGCATGCCTCCTCGCGTATACTCGCGCGTGTATACACACACGTGTACTATACTAGAGGGTTATACTTGGTCATGCACGCGCCTACCAGTAGCGTGGCAGCGTACTTATATCCATTGTTACGATACACACACAACAACGCGGAACACCCTATTGCGCTGAAGTGCCTTGTCGCACCACGTCGCAACGTCGCGCCGGGCAACACATACATTAAGAGACCCGGAGAAGTATGCATGTTTTGAGAGAGCGGTATTATATCGAGCATAAAGAGCGGCCGCGTCCCAAGAGGATGTGCAGCATGTACGTGCTCGTATGCTTTATTCGACCCCCGACTAGGAACGAAAACTCCCTTCTCTCTCTCTTTCTCCCTCCCTCCCTCCCTCTCCTCTCTCTCTCTCTCTCTCTCTCTCTCTCTCTCTC